>NC_049202.1:0-300000 GCF_013347855.1 Anguilla anguilla
ACCCTAACCCTAACCTAACCCTAACCCTAACCCTAACCCTAGCTCCAACCCTAAACCCTAACCCTAACCCTAACCTAACCCTACCCTAACCCTTAACCCTAACCCAGCGCAACCCCTAACCCTAACCCTAACCCTAACCCTAACCCTCACCTAACCTACCCCTAACCTAACCCGACCCTAACCCCTAACCCTAAACCCTAACCCAACCCTAACCCTAACCCCTAGCTCCAACCCTAACCCTAACCCAACCTAGCTCCAACCCTAACCCTAACCCTAACCCTAACCCTAGCTCCAACCCTAACCCTAACCCTAACCCCCAACCTAAACCCTAACCCTAGCCTCCAACCCTAACCCTAACCCTAAACCCTAACCCTAGCTCCAACCCTAACCCTAACCCTAACCCTAACCCCTAACCCTAACCCTAACCCTAACCCTAACCCTAACCCTAACCTAGCTCCAACCCCTAACCCTACCCCTACCCGAAACCCTAACCCTAACCTAGCTCCAACCCTAACCCTAACCTAACCCTAACCCTAGCTCCAACCCTAACCCTAACCCTAACCCTAACCCTAACCCTAACCCTAACCCTAACCCTAACCCTAGCTCCAACCCTAACCCTAACCCTAACCCTAACCCTAGCTCCAACCCTAACCCTAACCCTAACCCTCGCTCCAACCCTAACCCTAACCCTAACCCTAACCCTAACCCTAACCCTAACCCTAACCCTAACCCTAGCTCCAACCCTAACCCTAACCCTAACCCTAACCCTAACCCTAACCCTAACCTTAACCCTAACCCTAGCTCCAACCCTAACCCTAAACCTAACCCTAACCCAGCGCACCTGCAGTTCATCAAACATTCCACAGGGTGGCAGCAGAGGACCACTTACAAATGCATTGTTCCCATGCGATGCCCGTTTGGCCATTTACAGTGTAATAAGCCAGCGTACCTGCAGTTCATAAAACATTCCACATGGTGGCAGCAGAGGACCACTTACAAATGCATTGTTCCCATGCGATGCCCGTTTGGCCATTTACAGCGTAATAAGCCAGCGTACCTGCAGTTCATAAAACATTCCACATGGTGGCAGCAGAGGACCACTTACAAATGCATTGTTCCCATGCGATGACCGTTTGGCCGTGTAGAGTGTAATAAACCAGCGTACCTGCAGTTCATAAAACATTCCACAGGGTGGCAGCAGACGACCACTTATAAATTAATCGTTCCCATATGAAGAACGTACGGCCATATAGAGCACGGCATGAAATGACACGTCTTTTCTATTGTAAGCAATCCATATTAACACAGCGATCGTCAGCCAAATGGCTGATATAACTACATCGATGGATCGCTACAACTTGTTCCCACTTGCATTGAAAGATAGAAATCTACATTAACAACGTGCTCGACAAACGTTCGACATAGGCTATAGCTAGCGTCGCAGCTAAGCGAAGTGCAATATTTGTAGTTAGCATAGCCGCACAGTCACAAATAATATTGTGGCGATCCTGACAAAGACTAAGCAAGCTAGCTAGCTAGCTAGCTAGCTAAGCTGCAAAGCAATGTGGGGGGGGGGGGGGGGGGGGGGGGGTTTTGCATGAAATGTATATTACTTGTTGTAAATAGCCAGCGTCGTAACTAAGCGAAGTGCAATATCTGTAGTTGGTTCATTCTACAGAAACGGTTGGCATTTCCTGCTGTCTCACCTTTAGAGCAAGCAAATACTTTATATTTATCAAAAATATATATTACATGTGATCATTAAGTCCATTTAGACTGTTCTTATAATAGTAAAACATATTTGAGTCATGTAATGAGCAATCTGTTTTTTAATCATTTATATAAAATAGCAAGTGCAAGTGTAACCCAGGGTTCCAAGACACATATGAATAGATAGTGAAACAAAGAAAAATAGTAAATAACTGGTAGCAAGTAAATAAGTAAATTATAATTCAAATGGAGACAAAAGGAAAAGACTTTTTAATAAGGAAAAATACACTTTCTTTATGTGCAGAAAGATAAGTTGATAGAAGGATTAGACAACCAATGCGGATAATGATACTTGTTGTACATTTGTTGATTGGTCATGTCAGATGACAAGCCCGCCCTAACTTCCTCTGGTCAGATGGTTTGAGCGACAGCAGACATGCGAAAATTTCTCTGAACAGATTAAGCTAATTCGAAGTGAATTACAAGTGAGTTTAGGATACAATTGCAGATATTTTATTGAGGAGTGACAGTAACTTGAAAAGAAACAGATTTATAAAGAAATAATGAAGATCTGCAACGTTCTTCTATCGCCCTGTGTGACGACCGCGTGAAAGAAAATTTTCTGCATTCGCCATTAAGATCGTTGAAAACCGAACTTTGTACAACTTTGAACATATTCCTTGGTGAGTCCGCATTCTAAGACTATCTATCTTATTTCACTGCCGTAGTATCAGTTAGCTTGGGTGTCTTCAGAAACGAAAATGTTAAACGTAGTCGTAATAAAAAAAGATCCGAAAATGAAGGTTGCTAAGTAGCTAGCTTCATGTGATTTAAAGCTCTGGTAGTAGCAGCTAGCTAACTTGGCTAGCTATAGCAACTCGCGGCTAAACCAGCAAATGTGTATAATTGATATGTGGGGTGTAGGCCGGGCTAACAGCAGGGCTGTTTCCTGCTTTGTGACTGTGGTGGTAGACGAACCAGGCAGTTCGCCACATAGCAAGCTGAAAATATATTGAAGCGGGGACAATGTGATGTAACGTTAGCTAGAAGAAGAGCATGCATTTGAAAATTCTCCAGTTGTGTTCTGAAAGTGTATCTCCTGTGTAATCGCATATCGCAGCCACATCGGCGTACTGTTTGTTAAATGTTATTTAAAACCAGGGGTCCTCAATCTTTTCCAGAAAGGGCCGGTGTGCGTGCAGGCTTTTGTTCCAACCAAGCAGTAACACACCTGATTCCACTAATCAACCACAAGAATCTCTGCTAAGAATTTTGATTAGTGGAATCAGGTGTGTAACCGCTTGGTTGGAATGAATGCCTGCATCCACACTGGCCCTTTCTGGATAAGATTGAGGACCCCTGTTTAAAACGAATGTATGTTGTGGTACCTTTTATTAGAAAGCTAACGTAACTAGCTAGCTAGCTAGTGCTGCGAGGAAACGTCAGTGGGTGAGTTTGGAAGCACTGCAAGATATGAGTAGTGAATTGAGTGAGCTAATGGTGGCTAATTCTACTTCCAGTTAATCAGAATCTAGATATGCTGACAGAATGAGAACAGATTGACAATTGATATAAGCTTTATCCAAGTTTATTTCACAGAGTAAATGGAAGGTTACAAGTGTTATACAATTTAGATGTTCACAGTGTATACTATGTCTTAATCTGAATGTACAGACTACTGATGAGTCTTTTGGCTTTGTGTTGCAAGGCCTGGTTTTTTTGTTGTTGTTGGATTTGAACTGCTGTGCTGGATCCTGGATTCGTCCGCCCTGCTTGCCTTCCCTGGAGAGCTACAGCGGCGCGCGGACTGGCGAGCCACCCATGTGATCGACCTGAAATCTTAAAGAGAAGGAAAGAGTTCAATTGTGCTTTCTAAGATGGTGGTAGGACAAGAGTTTGAATTCTACAAACTGGAACTCAGCAACAAGTGGTCCAACAACCACACGGACTAAACTGATTTGCACAGATAGTGTTTTAGAAAAGTGTTTTGGTGTTATAGTGTGATAAGTTTCCTTTGCATAGGTACTTTCAGTCGTACTACTTAAAGGTCTTGGTTTCAAAATAAAAGTCCTAAAATCTAATTAGTGACAAATCATACTAGAACCAAATAACTAATAATAGGGATTAACTGAAACACATCAAAGAAATACTAAAAGTATGGTTAAGGTATAAAGATAGGAAAAATAGTCAAATTAGTGGAACCAGAGAAAATATAAATACAGACACAAAGTAAAAGGGCTTGGGACCAACTTGTATTTTTTTCCTTTCCCCATTTTGTAGATATGTGTACTGTTGTTGTTTAATGCTTTCTACTTTGTAATAAAAACAAAGGGTACAGAGAACCAAAAAGGGAAAATTTAAATTTAAAAGAAAAAAAATCATTCTCTTACCTTTGAAATATAGATCCTGCTTTCGTGTGCTTCATTCTTCATGTGCAAACCGCCTCTCTCTCGCGAGTCGAATCTCTTGTCTTCTGATCTGGTCCATACTTACCTGATTTTATCCATTCTAGTAACGGTGTTAATATTGAAGCACTTGTTACAGAGGAGAACCCCCTTACACAAGCAATTTGCTTGTCACTCAGACTATGTATCGAAGTTTAGTGCCATATTTTGAGTTAAAAAATTTTATTTTTCTCCAATTTAAATGTCATAAAGTAAACACAAATGTCACATTCATGGAATGGAGAACTTAAAAAGCTGAAATACAAATGAAATTATAAATAATATAACGGTAATAGTGGTCACCCCATATCATGTCATTGGTGTTGCTGCCTCACAAAACTTTTATTTTGAAAAAAATGAAATGACTTTTATAAGTAATTTTTGGTTCAAGAGGTCATTGGAAGAAGTGTGATCAACATATGCACATGGTGAGTCTGCTGTCTCTCTTCATTTGTTATAAATTTGATGATTTATGTGTTAATTCTACATGAGGCTTTTAAATATGTCATTGGTGTTAGTCATTTCATAGGAAGGGGAATTAGAAATAGATAATAGAAATGGATTAAATTATATATTTGAATGATTTTAATATGATTGAAGACATGTGGTTTGAGGTACTGCGGTGTCCATTTTGTAAAAAACCATTTGTTCGACAAATTGTCATTGGTGTTACCGTCATTGGTGTTACTACTCCTCCTGGTAACACCAATGACAATCAGTAACACCAATGACATTCTTGTGTAAATGAGCTTTTATAAAAGCTTCAACATAAGTATTTAAAGCAAAACAGCACATTGTTTCTTTTTCATAACTTCCTATTATTATTATTTTTGTCAGGTATGGCGAAATTGAGTGCAGCTGAGAAGCAGAGGTTTTATAGACAGCGCAGGGATGCTGACCCTACACGTAGAGCAGAGTATTTAGTGAAAAGGCAACAGGGTTATGCTAATGATATAGCAACAGGAAAAAGACAGAACATAAATGATCTCAGTGAAAGGGCAAAGAGAGGTCAGCGCAAGGCATGGCGAGTCAACCAGGCAAGACACAGGCAACACATGAGAGCAGGAGAGACAGTCTTGACCCCCCCCATCATCTCCAGGGAGTTAACCCAGCATCTCAAGGTAGAACTGAAGATATTGGGTCTCATTCACTATTATTGTAAAGTGGTTTGCATGTGCAGGTCATTTTGAATTAGCATAATACACGCTCCAGAAAAGCCCATATAAGGGCTTCTTGCTTAACCAAGATTCAAAATCAAAAGATAAACCAAAATAAACAATTGAATATCTTTGCATATACACCGTTAGTGAATGAAACCCATTATGTATATAGGAAATTACAAGCGTATTCAAACTGGGGATTAACTGCCATGATTATGAACTTTGTATATCTATATTAAAGATATTGCTTTAATAAATACAGTGCTCCCTGACTACATTACATTACATTACAGGCATTTGGCAGACGCTCTTATCCAGAGCGACGTACAACAAAATGTATAACCATAACCAGGAACAAGTATGACGAAAACCCTAGAGAGAAGTACCGGTCCAAGTACAGGGAACAACCGCATAGTTCAACTTGGACCCTGATGGTTAAACTGATTAACACTAACAACGAGAACGGCAACAACGCAATCTATGGAAAATAAAAATAAATAAAAATACAAGTAGTCGTTAAGACAGGCGCATCAACGAAGTCACCTATGAAACAGCTGCCTAGTTACAACCCTAAGTTTAGTCATTTACAGGGGGGAAGGGAGGGATGGGGAGAGGTGCAGCCTGAAGAGGTGGGTCTTCAGTCGTCGTTTGAAATGGGTCACAGTCTCAGCTGTTCTGACCTCCACAGGGAGGTCATTCCACCATCGTGGGGCCAGAACAGACAGGAGACGTGTTCTGGAAGTGCAGGTGCCAAGAGGGGGAGGTGCTAGGCGTCCTGAGGTAGCAGAACGGAGGGATCTAGCTGGCATGTAGGGTTTGAATATCTTCTGAAGGTATGCTGGGGCTGATCCCTTGACTGCCTGGTATGCTAGGACCAATGTTTTGAATTTGATGCAAGCTATAACAGGCAGCCAGTGGAGGGTAGTGAGCAGGGGAGTTACGTGGGAGTGTCTGGGGAGGTTGAAGACCAGACAAGCCACAGCATTCTGAATGAGCTGCAGGGGTCTGGTGGCAGATGCCGGTAGTCCAGCCAGAAGAGAGTTGCAGTAGTCCAGGCAGGATAGAACCATTGCTTGGACCAGGAGCTGGGTTGAGTAGGTGGTGAGAAAGGGGCGGATTCTGCGGATGTTGTATAGGAAAAATCTGCATGCCCGGGTTACTGCTGCAATGTTGTTGGAGAGGGACAGCCTGTTGTCCATCATCACTCCGAGATTCTTGGCGCAGGGTGATGATGTCACTACGGTGTCCCCTAAGGAAATGGAAAAGTCCAGGAGGGGAGAGGTTGGAGCAGGAATAAAGATTAGCTCCGTCTTTCCCGGGTTGAGCTTCAGGTGGTGATTGTCCATCCAGCTCTGTATGTCCCTCAGGCAAGCGGAGATGCAGGCGGGGACCTGTGTGTCCGATGGGGAGAAGGAGAGAAAGAGTTGCGTGTCGTCGGCATAGGAATGATAGGACAAGCCATGGGCAGATATTACAGGGCCAAGGGATCTGGTGTACATGGAGAAGAGAAGGGGACCAAGGACTGAGCCCTGGGGAACTCCGGTGGTGAGGGGACAGGGTGGTGATACCTTACCCGCCCAGGCAACCTGGAAGGAGCGGTCAGAGAGGTAGAACTCAATCCAGTCAAGGACTGTGCCACGGATCCCTGTTGCTGCCAGGGAGGACAGGAGGGTAGAGTGCTCCACAGTGTCAAATGCAGCGGAGAGGTCTAGAAGAATCAGGACAGAAGAGAGGGAGGCTGCTCGTGCGGCATGGAGTGACTCACTGACCGAGAGGAGTGCAGTCTCGGTCAAGTGGCCAGGCCTGAAGCCAGACTGCTGGGGATCAAGCAGGTTGTTCTCAGAGAAGAAAGCAGAGAGCTGGTTAGATGCAGCACGTTCAAGTGTTTTGGATAGGAAAGGGAGGAGAGATACCGGGCGGTAGTTCTGAATGACTCAAGGATCTAGTGTGGGTTTCTTCAGCAGCGGGGTGATGTGGGCCTTCTTGAAGGATGAGGAGAAACATCCAGAAGATAGGGATGAGTTCACGAGGGAGGCGACAAAAGGGAGGATGTCTGGTGTGATTGCTTGAAGGAGAGATGAGGGGATAGGGTCGAGGGCGCAGGTGGTAGGGCGGTGGGTGAGCAGAAGCTGGGACATTTCAGTGTCTGAGAGGAGAGAAAATGTGGAGAAACGGGGCGGAGGACGCAGAGGGGGTGAGGGGGCAGAGGACGCAGAGGGGGCAAAGGAGCTGCGGATGTCTGCAATCTTTTCGTCAAAGAATGCTGCAAAGTCATCTGCAGTGAAGGAAGACTGGGGTGGAGGAGGTGGCACGCTGAGGAGAGAAGAGAAAATAGACTTCTCTTCTTTTGTCACTGCCGCTAAGGCAAAATTCTACCAAACCAAAATTCATAACTCCATTTCTAACCCTCGTCAACTCTTCTCTGTCAGGAGAGACTGATAGGCTCAGAGGTCAGATGGGTCCCTGGATTTGTCCCACTTCCTCTCAGCAGCGCAGAGGCTGGCCCTGGAGGTGCGTAGGATGTCAGACATCCATGGCCTGGGAGGGGATGAACGTGCTGGCCTAGGGACCAAGGGGCATAGGGAGTCGAGTGTTGAGGAGACAGATGACGTCAGGGTGGAGGATGCACAGTTAGTGGGGAGCTTGGAAAATGATTGAAGAGGGGGGAGGGAAGCAGTCACTCTGGGAGCAAGAGAAGAGGCTGATAGGGAGCGGAGGTTACGGCGGACAGTGACAGTGGGGATGGGAGGGGGAGAGGGAGGGTGTGGGGAGAGGGGGAGGGAGAAGGAGATGAAATGATGCTCAGACGTATGCAGGGGGGTAACCGTAAGATTGGAGCTAGAGCAGGTCCTCAGGAAGATCAGGTCTAGGAGGTTGCCTGCCTTGTGGGTTGGAGGAGAGTGTTGTAGGGAAAGGTCAAAGGAGTCAAGTAGTGCTAGGAAGGCAGCAGACTGGGAGGCTTCTAGGTGGATGACTATACCAAGTCATTGGTGTTATAATGTGTCACTGGTGTTACTGCATCTTTGTTTGGTGATTTGATATTAAAGGGGCCGTTTTTGACTTTATAATAATTTTGTGTTTGTTGATTGTTGCTTTATTTATGAGTTGGCATTTTAAGGATAGTATCATTCAATTTTGAGACTGTCCTTCAGTTATTGTTGATATTATAGCAAAAACCTGATGGCGTAAATGAAAACATGTCACACAATACAACTTTACACATACCTGATTGAAATAAATAAATAAATAAATAATAAAACATTTTTCTTTAAATTATTATCAACCTACTATGTCTTTGAGTATATGTGCAGATTGAATAGAGAAATGCTATTCTGATAAGCTTTTAATGTTGTTTTTGGTATGAGTAATACCAATGACAAAAAGATGGCACAAGCATTCTTTGAGTGAATGTATAAAAATAATAAAAATACATTAAGCTTTCATTTTTGTGGATTGTTAAAGGCAAGAGGTTAATATTGTACAATAAGTTTTGATTAAGTAAAATTAAATGCATTTCAAGACATGTTGCAATTCCAAATGCCACCGTTTCTGTAGAATGACCCAGTTAGCATAGCCTCACAGTCACAAATAATATTGTGGCGATCCTGACAAAGACTAAGCTAGCTAGCTAGCTAGCGGGGCTGCAAAGCAATGTGGGGGGGGGGGGGGGTTTGCATGAAATGTATATTATTGTTGTAAATAGCCAAACTGTTTGCATGTAGGCCTACATAGCGCTGCTTAACTGTAAATAGCCTGTGGGATTTTGTACAGTAGTCTTGTGAATAATCATGTTCAAACGCACTTATGTATACCCTTATGTATAAACTGCTAAACAGCACACATTCATCAGGCAATACACATTCACACAACGACAGTCATAATCCACAACCGTTTCTTACGGGGACACATTTCTCACTTCCATAATAAAACTCTTTGCAAAAACACATGATATCTCATAAAAAACACGTTCTCAACATTCAAAAATGCCAAGTTACTCAAAACTACTGATATCACAATGACGCCATGTTACAGTACTACAAACAATATAGGCTACCTTGCCTCACACAAATGACATAACATGTATTTCAATTTTTTCCTAGTCAATTGGCCCTGTGTTTTGTAATCTTACCGTTTCACAATGTCATGCAAACTTTGTAAACCCTAACCCAGCGCACCTGCAGTTCATGAAACATTCCACAGGGTGGCAGCAGAGGACCACTTACAAATGCATTGTTCCCATGCGATGACCGTTTGGCCATTTACAGTGTAATAAGCCAGCGTACCTGCAGTTCATAAAACATTCCACAGGGTGGCAGCAGAGGACCACTTACAAATGCATTGTTCCCATGCGATGACCGTTTGGCCGTCTAGAGTGCAATAAGCCAGCTTACCTGCAGTTCATAAAACATTCCACAGGGTGGCAGCAGAGGACCACTTATAAATTAATCGTTCCCATATCAAGAACGTACGGCCATGTAGAGCATGGCATGAAATGACACGTCTTTTCTATTGTAAGCAATCCATATTAACACAGCGATCGTCAGCCAAATGGCTGATATAACTACATCGATGGATCGCTACAACTTGTTCCCACTTGCATTGAAAGATAGAAATCTACATTAACAACGCTCCACAAACGTTCGACATAGGCCATAGCTAGCGTCGCAGCTAAGCGAAGTGCTTAGTGACAAAGACTAAGCAAGCTAGCTAGCTAGCTAGCGGGGCTGCAAAGCATTGTGGGGGGGGTTTTGCATGAAATGTATATTATTGTTGTAAATAGCCAAACTGTTTGCATGTAGGCCTACATAGCGCTGCTTAACTGTAAATAGCCTGTGGGATTTTGTACAGTAGTCTTGTAAATAATCATGTTCAAACGCACTTATGTATACCCAACTTTAGCATGAATGAGTGTCTCTGTTAGCTTGCTGGCTAGCACCGAAGCACCAACCAAGCCGTTACCCTCAGTTCACCTGCTATTCTGTTGCAGTGAGTCACGTTGTTACAAAACACAGGGCCAAGCGACTTGAAAGAATTCAGCAAATATTGGGTAGCATTGCTTTCAAATACATCTTATGTATACAAACAGTGGCTGTCACAAAGCGTCTAACGCAACAGAAACGCAGGTGAAATATGTTGTACTCACGGATTTGCCGGCCATCCAACGAGCCTTGATAGAGAAAACAATCAGCAAGCCCGTAGAATTAAAGCTTCCTAGGTCGCAATTTGTGTAACCTGTTGTCCTGCTCCGTTGTCTGTTATTTCCTGGAGATGCACTTTCAGTCTTCCTAAGGTTTATAAGCCATTTTCATAGGCTTATCTGCAGGTGGAAATCCTCTTCGCTGTTTTGCTAAGCTACAACCGGAAAACTTGATTGTGGAGAATAGGAGCAGACGCATATGTCCCAGCAGGCTTTGCATATGAGGAAATAACAACAGTGTGAGAGAAATTAGGACGAAGTTATCAAATTGCCTAGTTGAAACAATATGTTTTCAGCAGGATGGGCATGTAGGTGAAGGTTGACATGATCACGGAGCATAGTGCTAAGTTAATGGAGTAGGCCTAATCTAACCATGAGCGAGCTTTTAATCCTTATCGAGCGGTATATATAACAGTCGCTATAAGTCTGTAATTGTTAAGTGGAAGGTTAAGTAACAAGAGAGATGTTGTGTTTTTCTCATGTTCAGCACTAGTAGCTATACTTTTGGGTGAAACTTGATTTTAAATGTAATGTTTTAATGGGGAGTTGCACAACGTACAGATAGGTAGAGAACAGGGCGACATAAATGACATAAATGTAGAAACGTGGCGTTTGCCGATAAGGTTTTGTACGGTAGCCAAGTGAAGAAATGTAGTTAGTAGAAATGGCAGAGTGGTGAACTGGTAACTTTTTAATAAAAAGAATACGTTTGCCGTCATGAAATGCATATGGGTGGCCGTCAGTCAGTTTTGCTAAAGCAAATATAAGCGTAAGAAAACCTTAGTGTAAAAGAGGAAATTATCTGCCTGAGTGCGAGGCGGGATTCAATCCTTCAACCGGAGGTTCACCAGACTGTCACTTTCTTAGTGCAGCACCATGACATAGCTATGCAATGCGTCAAATATCATTAGCAAACCTGTCCGTGGTATTAAACAGGGTTCATACACTTTTTCACCAATGATTTTCAATGACTTTTCCATGACTTCTCCACAACCTTTAACTGAATTTCCATGACCAAAACAAATTACTCTCTCAGCGGGACGATTTAAAATTATGTATTGTAACACTAAGTAAAATTAGGTCTGCATCTGAAACATATGGTGCCTCTCTAAAACAAATAAACACCAGACAGACACACTTAGATACATTCTCTCATATTTTAATTCGAATAGTTTAACATTTTTGTCAATGTCTCAAACAGCTAGTACACTCAGTATGTGCCTTGTGAGCTGACGGTGACCCTTCTAACCAATCGTGAGCTTGACATTCTTACCTTTAATGCTGATTTTAAATTGGTTAATATTAGCCTTCAATCACCCCCTTTCGCTGCACTCCACTGTCACGCGACACAGAGAGCTAACGCGTTAACTAATGTTACCTGAAGACAAAAGTTTATGTTCAATTTATTAGCGTTATCGAAAGCTGAAAAGTTCAAGCGAACGATTAGGCTACGGCATTTTTTTTTTTTGAAACGTTAACGTAATGTTTTGTGTAGCGACCCGGTTGAAACAGCTAATTTCTCCGATGCAGTTTACTGCTATTGAATGGCTCGTGATTTAATTAGCGGTATTAATGTGACGAGAAACGCTTTGTAGTTTGAATGCATAACTCGACACATTTTAGGCGTGACAGTTTAACTGTTACTTGTAAACCGTACTGTTATATTGTCATTTATCAATAAAAAATCTATTGCATATATTGTTGGTGCTCCTTACATTTTGGTGGGTAAAACCCACCCTTGGAGCACCAGTGCTACCAAGTAAAAAAGTTCATTTCGAGCCCTGATATATTATTGAAGCTGCACTTCCCTGGCATATTGTTGGCACAGTAGGGCCTACGTTTACTAACTGCTACATTAGCAGACCAGACCGAATTAACTTCTCACACCACCAAAATACCGTGCCAATTTACGTTTTATTACTATACATACTATGTTTATGCTTGGATTAATTAGTAATTATATTTGATGCAACTTTAGCTATATTTCCATTACTTTTCCAAAACTTTTCAAAAAATATAATTTTCCATAACTTTTCCAGGGCCTGGAAATTGCATTTTAAATTCCAATGAATTTTCCAGGTGTTTCATGACCGTACGAACCCTGATTAAAGAACAACACAGGCCGGCCGGTAAGCGCACAAGAGCTCACGTTCAATCCACATTCCTTTGCAATATTGTAGCCGGTTAATAAGTCAACGCAATAAACATATCGTCTGCACGTCTCGCGTTCGCTGGGAAGTATGGCAAACACCTCATAGATACACAATAAACACGGATCTAGACTATGTCTATTATGGATCTATTTCAAAAAACGACCCTACCTTATCTACCGTACCTGAGCAAGATGGCTGGGGGGGGACTACCCCAGCTGGTTCTGAGCGAGGGGCAGGAATACACTCAAAGTGTATTCCTGCCTCTAACTCACAACCGTGGCCGATTTAGTATCTCCGATTAACCTGTATGCATGTTTTTGGGATTGGGGAAACCTAGGTGGACACGGGGAGAACATGCAAACTCCGCACAGAGCCGAGATTCGATATCACGACCTTCCTACTGTGAGGCGACAGCGCTACCCACTGAGCCACCGTGCCACCGATTCCAATGCTTGCTTGGTAAACTATCAAGGATCATCAACGATGACGTGCCCTTAGCCTCATAGCTCCAGGCTAGCTCCCGTAATTAGTACTGCTCGGTTCTTCCCGGTTTAGCAATGGCGACCTTCTACACCCGCTGTCAATAGGAGCTCCCAAATATAAACATCACTCGCGTTCATAGGATTTTCACAACGACTAAAGACTCAACCGGCAAATTGGAGAAAGGCTATTCATTACATGCCATGTGTATTTTTGCAACTACCAAGGTAAGAAAACAACTCTTAACTGACTCACTAGCTAATGCTAATTAACCTCAAATACTAGCCTCCGTTCTACATGGTCGCTAACATTAACTATCTATCTAACGTTGGGTAATGCTGTGTGCTTCATCTGCTCTTCATTCTCTACCTACAACGTTGTAACATGCTTTCTTAACCGCCGTTATATATCAGCCTTAGCTGTCGTTCAAGTTTTTGCTTAACTACGTAGTCAAAATTCCCTTCCGATATTGCTTGTGTCGACAGTGCTGCCACGGAAACCACGATACATTTAGCCAGTCTAGCCACATCTATTCAAAATGTAAACGAGTAAGGCGTTCTTCACGGTCGGGAAAAATTTTATCACCACCTTAGTCTTGTTGTTAGCCACTCTTATGCATAGCACTTACTAGGTAGCTACCTAACGTTATTTTCTACGCCAAAATTATCATGGATGTGTAAGATGTGTTCACCTAAGTAATACAGACATAACGCTAACGAGACTTTTCATTGTTTTCATCTGTTATTTTATTTATTCGGTGTCCAATAAAGACAGACTGTCAGGGAGGTCGGCGTGAGAGCGTGACAGTCTGTGCACTTTCCAGTAATGCACGCATTCAGAAGGAGTCTGTTGCACACAGCTACAATTTCACTTAATCAACATGTCATATGCACCATTTTAAAGAAGAATCTTGCCGCCTAGGAGAACTTCGTCAATGTGGTCCACGGTGTGGGTGTTGCAAGCTTTATATTGTATTGTAGCTGTCTGTCACAGTTATTGCTTTATAAAATGTGTTGATAATCAGAATGGTTGTTAACAGCCTGATTGTTGACAGGATGCAGGAGAGATGTGACCCCTGAGATCACAATTTCCACTATCTCTCTCTCTCTCTCTCTCTCTCTCTCTCTCTGCAGCAATCCGCCAGGTCGTCTCCAGATCTCTTGTGGCACGCTACCAGAAATGTGAGCCGCCCTCACATTTTCTCATTTTTTTGTCATTCTGTATCTGTCTGTGTTTTTCATGTTCGCTTATGCCTGTGAGAGCTTCAAAGAGAAAATTGGTTTTGCTCGGTCTTTAAAATACTTCAATATTTTCATGCTGAAGGTTTACACAAGAGGCATGGAATGTCGTCTGATACCTCCCTGGTTTGACAGTCAGGAGCTGGGCTTCCCTGGTTACAGAGTCAGGAGATGGGGCTCCCTGGTTAGAGCTGGTTTGCTGACTTGCTGTGGTCTGTTCCCAGATGTGGATGAAGCCTCTAAGAAGTAGATCTGACATCCTGATCCGGTACCACGGGACCTTGTTGGTGGCCGACTCCCGCCGCTCCTGGTCCGACGAGTTTGCTGGACCCGGAGCTCGCCCTCACTACCAAAAGTCTTACTGTTAAAAATGTTGTCTTTGCTTTTATATACAATAAAAATGAAAATGACCTAAATCAGCTTCAGGCTCACTGTTTGTACTGGTCCCTCTGCTTGCTTTTTCTTTTCCAACCAGCCTTTTACTAAAGGTAGACTTAACATTCCTGATTTACTTTTCTGTTAGTTTGCTTTTTTTTCTCTATGATAGCACCTGACGTGTCAGATATCTGGGTCGATCCTCAGAGCGCACATTACTGTGGCAGAAAAAAAATTATTTAATCGTGCTTCGCCCTGCTGTAATCGATGTTCTGTCTTTATGAATCTGCGAAGTGTTTCTCTGCTTGTTTCAGTGGTAATGTGGGGATTGATGTTGAATTAAGAATGCAGTGATTGCTTGCTACTGATGTTGCAGACCAGTGCTTTTCAAACTCTATCCTGTCCGGTTAGGCATGTTGTTTGCAAAGCTCAAATGCAATACCGCAATTCTAACGAACTGTTCATTTTTATGTCAATATGTGGCTTTTTCTTCATGGTATCTACAGCCATTTCTTGTCAGGATAAGTAATCCCTCAGACTAACAAATGCACAATTAAGAAAAATTAACAATCCATTAAAATTCTCCTACTGCAATTGTGGTTACTCTGGGAGCCAGGAAGTCAAGAGACTTTGCTTTGGCTAAGATAAGATAGACTTTATTAATCCCCAGGTGGGGAAATTTGGGTGTTACAGCAGCAGATAAAAACAACATATCACACATATAGACATAAAAGGCAGTAGTGAAGTCAGCTTTTGGGACAGCTGACTGACAGTTCCATAGTCCACCCACAACAGTGAGTTCCTGAGATGTGCACAGGGGTGGCAGGTTAGATATGTTGCGCCTGCGGTAGATGACCCGTCTGGAGCGAGGCAACGGGCACAAGGGAATCAGGGTTAGACACGTGACAAACTGACGACGAGGCGGCCTACGCCTCCGGCAGTCTCAGTTGGAGTTTAAAAATAGGGGGTGGCAATTACGTAATTGCAATGAGCTCGTTAGGGCAGAATAGCACCAGGTGAAGCTGCTCGAAATTAGCAAGACAATACAGGGCTATTTAACAGTATCACCACTGCATACACTGTTCAACTAAAGCACAATTATGTTCTCTAACTAACAACAACTGAAATAAATTAAAGAGCGATTATCTGAACTAACGCACAACGATGTTCTCTAACTAGCAAAAGCTGAGACAAATTAAAGACCGATTATCTGAACAAACGCACAACTATGTTCTCTAACTAAGAACAGCTGAGACAAATTTAAGCGATTATCTGAACTAACGCACAACTATATTCTCTAACTAACAACAGCAGGAACAAATTAAGTAAAGACACGCCTACCTTAAACTCGGAATAGTAGCGACGACACAATCAGATGCACAGTTCAAGAAAAGTTAGGAGAAGGGAACTTTAGAATCTGTAGCATCCATTGTTGAATATCGGAAATATTGCTTTTCTCGGTGAAGTATTGCACAGCGTCAGTCAGAGACCCGTGTGCGTGCATCCATATGTGAGTTTGCTTCTATTCTACACTAATGATTCGAATATAAATTCGCGTTTATACCTTGTTACGTTTATTCGTTCTTGTCAGTTACCCTGATTATTATCTTAAACTGAGAGCGTTGCTAGCTGATAATTGTGATCCATTGTACTGGTTAGTCTCAGAGCTTCATTTTGCATGTGTGTAATATATTATATTGGAGTTCATTGTTACTTAAATGTGTGAATGACATACCTGTAATATTCCCTTTATGTATGTTAATAGTAATTCTGTTAATGCAGCATTATTATTATAGTATATTTGTGATTGATGTTATGCCATTGTTTTATATGTTTATAGAACCACGCGCTCATACCATCTCTGTGGACAAAGGAAGCAGGTTGTATTCACCTTTATTGAAGAGACAGAAGTTTTCATGCATTCTTACTGGGTGCCTCACAGAGATTACATTTTTACCCCAGCCGTTTAATTTAGCAGGGAAGAATAATTTCCACATCTTGTCCAACTTATCAATCATTGTGTGCAGTGGCTAAAAAGATGTCGGGAAGTAATATGCTCTGGCCCGTTTCCAGCTATTAGGAGGACAAGGTCCTGTCAATCAGCTGTGACCCCACTTTACATGGGCTGGCTCTTGATAGGCGGGTATAGTTGTCCCCTCCTCATGACTGCATGGGCTCTTGATCCCAGTCCTAGTAGCTATGCAGCCACAGACTATTCCTGGCGGGGCCCCGATTGTAATTGTAATTCCCCAGTTCATACCATTGTCACTTTACCAACTGATTGTTTTGTTTTAATTCCTTAATCGCCCCCATCTCTAGGTTAACCCAGACTGGTACATATCGCTTGTATCTGAGCTGGGGGAGACTGGAGAAGGCCCCAAGATGTAGACCCTTCTCAGGCTTGACTCGGGTGGTTGGGCTACCTAGCGGTGTTAACAAAAACCACTTGAGTCTAGCAAGGTAAGTATCCAGCCCCCCTGGGTCCACTTGGACAGCACGCAGGGTGTGGTGGTCTGGGGCCACAGACCTTAAATGGTGCCCAATTTTCTATCGGTGACTAGCACCACTCACACACCAGACCATCATGCACTACACACGTTAATTGGACTGACCAAAACCAGTTTGGGCTCTTTCAAATTTCTTCACCCCCCTAAATTGTCAAGTTTTGGGAAAAGAACAGCATGATAATTGCATGTTTTTACTGTAAAGATTGAGTAAGCATACAAAACAATATACCAAAAATGTTTTTTTACGCTTTAGGAATTCAGTCTGTGAAAGCCATCATGTAAACTTGGACAGATATAGCCAGAGTCAAGCAGTACAGGTTTTTCAGATGTAGTTTCATTAAACACAATAATGAGAAATATATAAGCAGTAACCAAGAATTGTAGGGGCCCCTGGGTCATTCTCTGAAGCCAAAAAGAGTGAAATCTGTTTAGGGCAGCAGTCTGTTTATTATTCATCTTTGTGTGTATTAGCTTTAAACACAAAATATATCCACTTCCCCTAGGCTTCATTTTCACATGCCTGCTGTCTTTTCAAGGGAACATTTAATTTCAAAGAATTCATTTCAAGAACCATTTGGATGAAGGTTAGGGTTTGAATAATTCTCAACCATGGTTAGAATTATGCATGATCAGAGACAACACTAGTTGCCCTGACACATTCATAAGCATGCAAAACATGGATACAAATGAAGATGCCAAAAAGTTATTTTTAAAGTTTTCATTAATTGTACATACAATGAATGTGACAACAATAAAATACTGGTGAAATGTGTTGAGTATTTACTACTACATAATGTGTCGTTCATGCTCAAGTGCGAGACACTTGCTTCCAGCAGCATGGAGGAAAAATTCAAAAGACAGAAACACACTGGCGTGCATGTGAAACTGAAGCAAAATATAGAATGGCTCAAAATGAAGACATTTGAAATGTACATAATCCTACTAATGAGTACCAGAATAAAATGAATTTTTGCTTAATGCCATGTATATGTTGGCACTAAAACCACTGATCTGGTGCAGAACACATCATATAAATCATGATATGCAGCAAGGTTACTTGCTTACCTTCCAATAGAGCAGCTTCAGTAGTGAAGACATTTACATTTAGGAATTAAGCCAATTCATACAGAATCAATTCTCACACATATATACTCAGCAGGTCAAGTTAAATCCTTTTTTCAGGGTTACAATGGCTGTACCCCACCAGGGTCTCAAACCTAGCCCTAACTAGAGGTCTTCCAGCCCCGAGGTGTCCACTTTGATCTTAATAAAGAGAGTGTCATCCTTCACATAGGCGGCATTCTTAGGGGCCTCCAGGTTACCATGGGAAACAAAGCAAGGGAACCCAGAGGCCACGTTTGTGTCAGACACAGGGCGGGAGAAGCTGCTGCTGGCAGGGTCCGGCAGGAAGGATTCACTCATGTGGTTTCTGGCGGTGCTCTGGTCCAGCACTGTCAGGGTGACAGTCTGGCGGAAGGGCCAGGGAAGCAGCGAGTCAAAGTCGCCTCTCATCAGGACCACGTACAGGGACAGGTGTGTTCCCAACCCAGTGCCATCACCGCTCAGGTACGCCCGTGCACTCAGCTTGTACCCGCTGCGTCCGGTGTAGAACGCAGAGCTCAACATGGGAGGGGCGTGGCCTCTGCTGGCCACCTCCTTCCTCTTCTGGTAGTCGCGGATCTTCCAGATGAGTTTCCCACTGTAGGATGTGGACTCCAGCTCCCGGAAGCGTTCCTCGTTGCGCTGCAGCTGGTCCACATGGATGTCCAGCAGCCGTGAGTGCTGCAGATACCTGCCCTCCAGCACACCTGTGCAGGAGAGAGCAGAGCTTCAGGAAGAAAGCCGAACTGTACAGCTGGGCTTTCCAGCAGGGCTGTGGTCAGTTCAGGAAATGAACTGAAATCCAATTATCAAACTGAAGATAAGCTATAATGTTCTTGGACGATTTTTCAATTATCTGAATTTCAATGAATTGTCGACTGGCTGAGTTGAAATTGGATTGACCTCACCCTGATACCTCTCCCTGGCTGTGGCAGCCAACAGTGTATCTTCCTTTTATTTCCACTGTGCTCAGATATCAGCAACTCATTTATCAGGAATTTACAAATTAGGTGTATTTATTTCCACTTGCAGACATTTTTTAATATGAGGAATAGGCTTCCGAGTAATGTTGAATATTACGAATTAATCCTGTTAGTGTATTCACGTCACACATTTCTGCCCATATTGCTTCACAGTGGAAAGCAAATTAAAACATAATTGAAAAAATAGTGCAAAATTAAAATTAAGAAACAACATTGGGAAAATCTAAATGTGCAAAATAATGAATAAAAACCTAGTGAATAGATTGGTTGTAACTTAGTGTGTAAATAAGAACAAAAATATGACGAGAACAAAAATATGACCATCACACACACAAGAAGAGCACAATCTATGAAGCATTAATGAACAGTGGGCGGGGCCACTCACCAAGCCGCTCCTTCAGGCCCTCAACGACGGACACCTGCTGACTGAGCGTGCCCAGAGAGCCCCTGAGCTGAGCCAGCTCAGTGTGGGCGGAGTCCTGGCCAAAGGCCAGGGAAAGCTGCTGCAGCTGGAGCTGAATGCTGGAGACCCGGCCCCTCTGCTCCTCCAAAGACCTCTGCAATGGACAAGAGACTTCAACTACCATAATGCCCTTCACCAGCAACAGCTTGAGAAATTACAAACCAAAAGAACACAGGAAGGTAGGAGGGTGAGGAGGTGCTACCAAAGACTTAAAAGTCTAAGAAACCCAATGAAAAAGAAAACATCCTGCAGTATTACACATTATTCTCCCAGAGTGTGTTTAGTAACTGCGCAACAAACTGTTTCAATAAGGTAGGTCTTTGCCACTTGGTGAACATCTTCCTGGTTGAAATATCGTCTTTGTGGTACATTTAATAAAAAAACTCAGGAAGCATTAAACTATGTGCAGGATATTTTTCCATGTGAAGCATTTATACCCTGAGTAGACTCTTACCTGCACAACGGAGAGCACCTGGTCACTCTTAGTCACCTCCTGGACCACCCTTTCCAGACTGCTCACTGTGCTCTTCTGCTCTTGTAGCTCCAGCTGCCTTAGAGACATGCTCTGCTGGAGACTGTGGATCTGCACAGAGAACACAGCCCTGTAACTGTGGATCTGCACAGACAACACAGCCCTGTAACTGTGGATCTGCACAGAGAACACAGCCCTGTAACTGTGGATCTGCACAGACAACACAGCCCTGTAACTGTGGATCTGCACAGACAACACAGCCCTGTAACTGTGGATCTGCACAGACAACACAGCCCTGTAACTGTGGATCTGCACAGAGAACACAGCCCTGTAACTGTGGATCTGCACAGACAACACAGCCCTGTAACTGTGGATCTGCACAGAGAACACAGCCCTGTAGTGACTCTGGCTGGAAGACTCTTCAACATGGTCACCAATAAACAAATGCTACAAGCTTGAAATTGTCAATTTGGGATTGCTCTGTAGGGCTGCCAGTGGGAGAGTCACTTCTACACTGGGAGAATCATGGCTTGAAGGAAGAATCCCTCTTATAAGGAGATTTTGGAACTGTACCTGCTTTTCCAGCTTGGTGTTGTTCTCCAAAACCAGCAGCAGATGCTCATTCAGAGCAGCATCCTCATGGACCTGAACCTTCGCCCTCTTCTCCTGCTTAAAAAAGCGACGTGTTAGAAAAATCCTCACCTGGACAAAGCCTTTATAGGTTGAACAAGCCTTAACATCATCATTCTCACTGAACTAGAGGAATTACAAACAAGACCTTTAAATGCATGGTCTCAGCTGTGGAGCTGGAACTGGAAAAGTAGAGTTGGTAGAGTGGACTTGTTAGAGTTTGTTGGAAAAGTCAATTTGGTAAAGTAGAGCTTGTGAAGTAAAATTGGAAATCTGCACTTGGTAGAGTTAAGTTAGAGTGGAGTTGGTAAAGGCAAGCTGGTCGAGCGTAGTTGATAGAGTGCAGTTGGTAGAGTACATAGAGGGCTGTTGGAAAAGGAGAGTTGGTTTAGGGCCTTGTGCTTAGCTTGATAAATAAGAGGATATGTTGCACCTACCCTGACAAAACAGCCGTATTTCTTGTACACACAGTCTGTCTCCAACTCAGGACATTGACTGAAATGTTCCTTCAGCTGCAGGTTCACATGCAACAAAAAGAAAAGTGAATGAGAGGGAGAGGGAGGGAGACTGATCAGTCCTGTAGAAGGTAAAAGGCCTTCTAGACATCTCATGGGATGACTGTGGAAGAAAATACATTTGTGCTTAGAGAATGCAAACGGCTAGTGAAAAATTAGTGGGCCTTTTGTAAAATAACATGTACCACGTGTACCTTGTTAGTGGCAAAATATTCCGGGCATACTGTCAAATGTAACTGACCCTGCTTAATCAGCTGTTCTCAGACCAAAGCTAGCTGTCTCTGCTACTTGTGTGTTGTCTGCTACCTTTGTTCTGTCTGCTATTTTATCAGCCACACTTTGGGTGCAGGTGAAACTGTATCACACTATGACACAAAAGAAAATATATAAAGATCACAGACACTGCACTTAAGAGAACTGCAGACAACTGTAGATGCTGTATTTCTCTCCATGATATCACATTAAAGCTTCTCAAACTTGACTGAAGTCTCTGCGTAGAACAGATTTTTTCTTTGACAGTGACAATGAAGACATGCTGAACCATTTCCACAGTGCATAAGATGTGTTCGTTGTGAGAAAGGTATCTCAGCCACTGTGAAGAGTGGCCGATGCTTTAGGCGCTTACCCTGTGCCTCTGTATTATCTGGGTGCATTTGTTGGGACAGGGGACCTTCACCTCTGGGCACACAGTGTTTTCATGGTCCTATAACATGACACATTTAATTACATTTAGGGAGGGAAAGAAAAACATTTAAAAAATATGAAACAAAATTCAAAACTAGACACACAGCATTGGTGACACTTTACAGTAAGGTCACATGAATTGCATTTAACTGAAGTTAACAACTAACTGCTGAAAAGTTAATCTGTGCTGCTTTGACAATGCATTTTTACATCATTAATTCATGTTAACAACTACATTATTTAATGTTTGGGATTAAAAAAAACTGTTCAAGTATTTGCTAATAGTTAACTAAGTTTATCCTATGTTTTGATATGTATAAATAATCATGTAACTGACATTAGATAATGTGTTTTTACACACAACTACACAGTACATTTCATGCTTAATTCATGTATTTGCACAATTCATTCATGTTAACAACTACATTAATGCCAATTCATGTGACCTCTTTGTAAAGTGTTACCACAGCATTATAAGTCTACAAAAATGCTAAGAACAGTCTTCTGGTGTTACAGTAAGCAGGCAAGAAACTTGTTTTTGTGTGTTGTACTGGCATCTTGATTTGGGCGAGTGGGTAATGCTGGGCTCGCATCTTGATTTGGGCGAGTGGGTAATGCTGGGCTCGCACCTTGATTTGGGCGAGTGGGTAATGCTGGGCTCGCACCTTGATCTGGGCGAGTGGGTAATGCGGGGCTCGCACCTTGATCTGGGCGAGTGGGTAATGCGGGGCTCGCACCTTGATCTGGGCGAGTGGGTAATGCGGGGCTCGCACCTTGATCTGGGCGAGTGGGTAATGCTGGGCTCGCACCTTGATTTGGGCGAGTGGGTAATGCTGGGCTCGCACCTTGATTTGGGCGAGTGGGTAATGCTGGGCTCGCACCTTGATCTGGGCGAGTGGGTAATGCTGGGCTCGCACCTTGATCTGGGCGAGTGGGTAATGCTGGGCTCGCACCTTGATTTGGGCGAGTGGGTAATGCTGGGCTCGCACCTTGATTTGGGCGAGTGGGTAATGCTGGGCTCGCACCTTGATCTGGGCGAGTGGGTAATGCTGGGCTCGCACCTTGATTTGGGCGAGTGGGTAATGCTGGGCTCGCACCTTGATTTGGGCGAGTGGGTAATGCGGGGCTCGCACCTTGATTTGAGCGAGTGGGTAATGCGGGGCTCGCACCTTGATCTGGGCGAGTGGGTAATGCTGGGCTCGCACCTTGATCTGGGCGAGTGGGTAATGCTGGGCTCGCACCTTGATTTGGGCGAGTGGGTAATGCTGGGCTCGCACCTTGATCTGGGCGATAGTGTAACGCTGGTGACAGTGTGGGCAGGGTTCTTTGCGATGGACACAGAGGTTGTGTGAATGCTCCTTCAGGTCTCGGCGGGGCAGGGTTTCAGGGCAGCCTTGGTTGGGGCATTTTATGGTTGCATACTGACATGTCTTCAGATGTTCCTGGGAAACAATTAGAGTTTTAATGCCTAACTGGTTAAACCTGAGAATGTGAATGTGTTCTGCTCAGCCAGAGGAAACTAATGAGACATCACACTGTGACAAACCAACAACTGCATGTGTTTGTGTAAATATATATGTGCGTGCCTGTGCGTATGTGTGTGCGCATGGATGTGTCCACAGGACTGAGATTTCATATAAACTGGCCATCAAAATTGGAGGGATAATTAATGGTTTATTTCATGAAAATGAATACAGAAAGTCAGCATGGAGACAGATTACCTGCAGATGACACACAGGAGCAGTGGATGAGCAATCTGGATAGTTGGTACAGTATACTTCTAAATTCTGTATTTCTCTTTTACAGCAATTATCTTGAAAAACCTGCAAGGTCAAATTCTACATATTAATAATTTCCTTGGATTTACACTCAATACTTTTGGCTATATATCCCAGCATCCTAAAGGCCTTTTTTACTGCTACAGCACAATGCATTGAACCTGAAAGTCTTTGATCAACCATTACTCCCAAGTCCTTTTCAAATTGAGCACCTTCCAATTTTGTTCCTCCCATAGAGTAATCTGACCTAATCTTATTTCCTAAATACAGAACTTTACATTTGGCTATATTAAATTTAATTTGCCAGGTTTCCACCCACTTCTGGAATTTATTTACATCTTCTTGGATTACTTTAGTAGATTCCAAACTATTAGCTGGGCCTCCAAGTTTTGTATCATCTGCAAATTTGACTAATGTACTTTATCTCCTTGTCAAGGTCACTGATATAAATGAATAAAAGCAGTGGTCCCAGTACACTTCCCACAATACTGTACTGAGCTGAAGAATATATATATTCCTAATAATAGTCACACAGCAGCACATCTTTAAAAAAATAAAACCTTACCTCGTTAGACCTAATCAAAACACTGTCTTTGGGGCACTTTGCAGATGAACCATTTTCCCTGTAGAGCAAGAAGAGTCATGTCTAATTACACTCCAATAAAACAATGCTAATAGTGTTATCCTCCCTGACCCTAATCCTGACAGGATCACATAACATGGGCTTACATCCTGTCCTGTGACTGAATGACTCACAGAAAGTTCAATTGTCTAAATTTGCCATTACCAGGATGATGTGTAGTCTTCCAATATATTGACTAGCCTGGAATTCAGATGAAGCACATTTATTTATGATTTTCTGGTTTGTATGACAGGAATATATCCATATGATTCTTGTTCAGTACTTGCAGTGTGTATTTCAGGTTCTGCTACAATACAGTTGTTAAATAATGTCTCAAGTAAAATTCAAACATTTATCACAGAACATTCAGAGTTGATTGTAAGGACAGAGCATGGTGCAGCAGGACTGTAGTTGTCCAAAGACCTTTGGTATGCACTTATTGCACATTGCTTTGGATAAAAGTGTCTGCCGAATAAATGATGTAATGACTGAACAGCCTTTCCTCTGGACACTCACAGTAGGACTCTGATGCAGCGCAGGCAGAAGATGTGACCGCAGCTGGCCTGGTGGGGGTTGATGACCACACTAGCACAGCAGGGACACACATACTGTTCCTCCAGCTTCTCCACAAACCGCAGGCTCTGAGACAGCAGCCCACAGTCCAGATCCGAAGACCCGCCCATGTCCAAGTTCTGTTGGGGAACCCCATCTTCTCCTACCCCTGAAGCCATTATCTCTTCTCCAGCTATGCGACCTGAAAGGGAATAGACAGGACAATGGACAAACCCTCCAGAGCTGCAGCCACACCAATCATAGCTGGAGCCACACCCACCAGAGCTGCAGCCACACCAATCATAGCTGGAGCCACACCCTCCAGAGCTGCAGCCACACCAATCATAGCGGGAGCCACACCCTCCAGAGCTGCAGCCACACCAATCATAGCGGGAGCCACACCCACCAGAGCTGCAGCCACACCAATCATAGCTGGAGCCACACCCACCAGAGCTGCAGCCACACCAATCATAGCTTGAGCCACACCCTCCAGAGCTGCAGCCACACCTATATAAGAGGAAATTTCCCTGGGTTGCTACAATATTAATTTCAGAGGTAGCGAACTGACCTACACCTACACTTTAGCTTCACTTTTGGCATTTTTACCGAGTTTAACATTAACCAGCTTGCTAACAAGTGGACAGAGTGAGTGTACAATGTTAGTACAAATGGCATCGAAGTCAGCATTGCTATTTTGGTTGGCTAGGTGAAGTTGCTGGTTGTATGGGAACCAGTGAAAGATAATGATGGTCAATTTCAAATTTCATGGCCATTAGTAAGTGTTTATAATTATTTCCTTATGCAATGTTGATATTCTTATTATCACAATTTTCAGTACATTTGTTTAGGAAAAGTCACAAGGGGGAAGGCATTGGCTATGGACATCTTCACTGCAGGTTTATAGATTTTTTTTTTTTCAAATTGACTGCTCTGCCATTTCTACTGTTAACTAATTTTTAACTAGACTACTGTAAACCATGCAAACAGCACATTTCTAAATTAATGTTAGCTGCACCAATAGATCCTCTACCGACATACAAACAATTTGTGGGTCTGTTGTGTGCATAATACCCCATAAAACACTTCCATTTAAAAATGACACTTTCACCACCCATTAATGTACTGTATGCTTGTGGGTCAAATAATGTTTATCTCAATAAGTATCATAGCATAATTTCTACAATTATACTCTAGTGTTGCTCGAGACCAGCCTGGGACTACCAACCAATGTTAAGGAACCATGAATCTAAACAACAGCAATTGAAGTCTTTCCATGAAATCTAAATTAGACCCAGTAGTTTCAGCTGGAAGAAACCTTTCTATAGTACTAATATGATGGGTGCTATACTTTAAAAATAATGTGTGTGTTGTCTGATATTTCATTTTGAAGAATACAATTTTCTCTCACCGTTGTCTAAACACTACTGCATTACTGGGTTTTACCCTGAATAGAGACACTGCACACTTCAGAAATCCCCTTCAGTCACAATGAAACCAGCACTCTCCCTCTTATGTAGTTTTGAGCTGAATTATTAGTCTTTTTCAGCTATGTATATTTCAATTATCTGAACTTCATCATACATTTGTTTTTTATGATATGAAATGATTAACATATGATTCAAACTTGAACTGTTGACTTGATTGTTGAGATTAACTTCTACTGCAGTAAACTGACAAAGGTTTATTCTTTATTGAAATGGGGGAAATAGTCCATTTAAGATTTAATGACTGAAACGTTTACCAGGTCAGGAAGTCAATTAAACAAAAAGAAATGCAATCTGAATTTTGGAATTTAAAAAGTTTGTGAAACGTGCTATTTGTGGGATACTACATACATAAACTGCGGCACTGACTCATTACACATTAGTATACTTACTGATATTTATCTTATTAAATGGCTTGTTGACAAACTGTAGCTTTTGGTTTGCTTTTAGCAACCAGCTTTTGTAAATGTCCTTCACCGTGTATTTTACTCATACTAGTCATGCATTTCTGAATTTATGATGGGTCAGTTCTACTGAACGACGTTTGATAGATTGCATATAGCTCAATCAATCAACAACACAAATTTAACGGCAACAACACGGTATTCTCGGCAATGTAACCATTTGAAAACCGAGATAATTCATTTAACCCACGTTATCGTTGATTTTTATTTTTTACGAAAGTATACCCACTTTTTCAGCACCCGAGCTAGCACGTCGTGGGAAATCCCCATCGCTGTGAATGTAACCAGAAATACGACTCTATGCTTTAATCACTCGTTATGCTCAAAAAACATTCTGAACATTTTTACTTTACATAAACAGTCTATAAACGCCTTTATAAAACATCTTTCCTGAACATTTTCTCATTCAGCTTAAACAACTTTACTTTCGGTTTTCGTTGATTGCATAAATGCAGAAAGTGCAGTGCACCAGCGCAATTCGGCGTTCCTACCTGGTTTCGCTTAATGGTGATATCCTAGCTTCAAATGAATATTCCGTTTCCATCTATCGCAGTAAATGCATTATCTTGCGGAGCGATGTTCTGTGTAGCCTAAACCATCACGCATGCGGTAATCTGGACCTGGCGCGCGGCCAGGAGTACAGAAAAGTGAAAGGAAGTAGCACGCACACAGAAGCAAAATATAAATGTAGCCGAGTGACACCATGTACACGAAAGGTTAAGACATCGCAAGTTAAAATGAACTTAAACTATAGGGTCTCTTACGTTAATTGCATTTATTTGTTAACCCATAAAGCCTTTCTAATTAATTCAGTCTACGGTAATACAGGCGTTTTAAAACTTGGTACTGACTGCCTAAGAATATTTATGCACGAGCCCGGATCTACCGTTGGGGTGACTTGTGTGCTCCGCGTGCTTAAGGGCCCTGGCATGTGCACGGAAAAATAAAAATTAAAACATTTATCACAGTATTTATTGTCCTGTTGTCCATTTACATTTTCTGTAATACTAGAAGCATTTGTCAAAAGTGATACAAATTATTTTCACAAAGACCACTATGTATTGTGTTGTCTTTTTTTAAATTTTTTTTTTAAGGTATCAACATCAGGAGCATAACATTGAAGGAATTGAGGTGAACCTCACTTTAGAGGATCCATCTGCATGCCCTGTGGATTAGTGGATATTCAAGGCAGAACTCCTTGTCCCGAACGGGCTGAAACAAATATCTAATAATTATAGTTGGTGCTATAGCAAGTGGAAGACACCCTCTCTGTGGCAATAGTGACGTCACATCCACAGAACTCAAGTTTAGCTTAAGGGGACAAGACAAGGCTCCATTTTTGACATTCACTTCCTCATCCTGGTGAGAGGCGCTGCTCTTTAGTGCCAGTGCAGTTGGCTCCAGTATAGATCATTCAGCCACCACTTTCATTAGAAGTCAATGGTACCAATGCAGCAAAAATACTAAGTCAGAACATGTTATAGCAATTTGTTTTTCAAAAACTGCCTGATGTCTGCAACCCTACATCACCAGACTGGGTATCTTCCCTGGTGATGATCTGCCAGGCCTGTACTGCAGCCATCTTCAGTTCCTGTTTGTTTTTATTTTATTTTTTCACCTTTATGTCACCAGGCAAGTCATTAAGATCAAATTCTTATTTATAATGGTGGCCTGACAAGCGACAAGCCACTTAAGGGAAGGGGAGGTGGGCTAGAAGATAAAAGCATGTTAAAAGCACAAAATACATCAATAATAACAAACTAAACATAGGCACATGAAAACACAGGCAAGCAAACAACAGTCAACAAACGAGATATGGGGGGGGGGGGGGAACCAAAGTGTTTTGGGGATATTACATGGTAGAAAAACAGTTGCAGGAATCAGTGAAAATGCCTGAGATGGCATGTTTGAAGGCAGAAATGGTCATATTTATCCAGTTTTAGGGTTTTTTGCAGAGCATTCCAGTCACAGGCAGCAGCAGATTGAAATGTGTGTTTGTGTCAGGGGCATAGTTGCATTTTAGTCTGAATTTATTCATTTCATTACTATGGGGAAATGTGACACATTAGACTGCTGTCAGTGCCATATTTAGAATATAATACACTGTCATAGAACAGTAGGATATTTAATTTTTTCAGTTAATGTTCTAAAAGGGATGTGCTGCTCTCTAGTGGCCTGACAGTATTCATGCAACTATTTTTTCAAGTCATGTGGTGCAGATGAAGGGACATGTCCTGCTCATAAGACACAGGTGCAGTGCTGGTGATGAAGGAATTAGGCAAGCAAGCTAGTTAAGCCACTTTAAAGCAGTTTCACGTCACAGCACACCCCCCATCCCCAAATTCAAGGACCTATAAACCCTGTATAGTAGGCTGAGAGTAGCACCCAATGAATGCACAACAAATATAGACCTGAGATTCAATGTCCGAGCATCACAAGTTTTTGAAATTGGCAGAAGCTGCAAATGTTATGTTGCAATTAATCAGATTTTAAATAAAATATTTTTAAATGTATCAGTCTCTGTTACAGGCAAAATATCACCAGCTTGGCTACTGCAAGCCCGAGCACATCAGAATGGGCATGCAGATCCAGGACCAGAACATTTCCATTCCATAATCAAGCAAAAATCCCTAAACTCTTACTTTCAGCAGCTTTTAAACTCCTGATATTTGTTGCAAATTTGAATATTTGGATAAAGTTATAACAGCAATTAAAGCATGACATTAAATCACACATTTCCAAATGTCCTTTTTTAATAACAAGCATGTGACAACAAAATCCTTATATTAAGCAGTGAGTCACAACAGTCTCTCCATGCAGACTTACAATTCTAGGAATAAAAAAATGATCTGTACCTCTTAAAATGAGATGAATTTAAAGGGAGAGTATATGCAGTTACCCATCATGACATAGACATGTGGTCAGCAGTACATAACCCATTTGAAAGCACCTGAAACAGGTAAAGCATGCTGAAAGAGATGCTCTATCCTAGAACTGAACTTGCAGCAGTCTCTTTTTTTTTTTTTTTTTTTTACAAGTAGAGGCGTAGAGGCTGTGACATACATAATCTAGCATCATTTCCTCTTAGAGTGTGCATTCTGTACATGCCAGGGTTCCCAGGACACACCACCTATTACACTCATCTAGGCAAAACTCTCTACCTGAGGACCTGTGAAAAGTAAATCTGAGAGCTAACACCTGGACTCGGACAGAAACTCCCCAGGAACTTAACTAGGTTAAATCCTACAGTTTAAAGTGCCATTTCAAAAGTTGTTTCTATGCTAGTCATTGTTGCTTTACCTGATATTTTATGATATTGTCTGAACTGCCATTTCATCTCAAGTCAGATTTATCTCAACCAGAGTGCATACCACAAATAGCAATTACAAATTTCAAACTTAATACAAATTATTGGCAAATGATGTGCTCTAACTGCACATTTGTTATATTAGAGAAACGACTTTAAGAGCAAAACAAACCTAATACAAGCAGGAGCCGAACTAAATCAGATGCTATATATGAAAAATGAATGCAGAAGATAAAAAACACCACCTTAATGGATGAGGTATGGTTGTCAGAAAGCCAAATGACTTTGAAGACAATAAACTACAACAGCACACATGCATGGAGTTCACACTGAGGAAAAACAACCCTAATGACTAGACTGGGGTACAGTGTATTTAAGGCAAAATGGAGCACAGTGATGATACATACTGGTCATCAGTCCCAGAGTGCATACTGCTGCACATGCCATGCCCGTTTCAGTGTTTACATGGAATAAAAGAATCATTTTACTTGTATCCTAAAATACTCACACACAATGCATGATTTTATTCAGTTCTCGTCATAACTAGTTTGGACTCCCAAGCATTGAGTATCTTTTGTTCTTATAGGTGTAAACTACTTTCTCAAAGCCAAGTCGTATGGACACAACCTTAATCTAAGAATTCGAAATACAAGGAAAATGGGTACGTTTCTCACCAAACTCCATTCTGATATTCAAACTGCTCAGATACAGTCCCACTTTGCAAATGAAGGAAAATGAAATCCTTTTCTTTGAATGATGCTATAAAATAAATAAAAAACAAGTGGACTGGACACACCAGCATTCTGTAACATTCTCTCTGTTTAGAGTATTCAAATATTGGTAAATAACACCCCATTGAACCCCAAAGCCAGCACAACCTTTACCTACATTTTAACTAACCCTAATCTGACATAACAAAGGGTCAAATTAAATCCATACATATTACAAAAAGCAAAGGAAAGATGCAAACTTCAAGGTACTTAAGAGCACTTTTATGGTGGTCATTGTTCTGCACGCTGGCATAATTAGCCAGAGTTCATAGCACCAAGTAGAAAAATAAATAACCGATTATATACAGAAGAGAACTAATTCTAAATGAAAGAAATCTGCACGTAACATAATTAACTGTATTAAATCAAATACAGAATACCTTGATGTCACATTATGCCTGCAACAGGCCAACAGCTGCTGCAGAGGTGTAGTGTTGTTTTGGTACATTCTCCTGGCAGCTATTGTCAGTTAAGCAGACTTACATTTCTATAGAAGCTGAGAGTTAGAGCATATCTATGTTCCATTATCAAGTATCTGTTCTACAAAAATCCATCATAGGACCAATTAAGCACATCAAATTCTAAAATAAATACAAAAAAAGGTACTTTGCCAAAATATACATAACAATATTAACTCCACAATAAGCAAAACCTTTCCTAATATATTGAAACTCCAGGCAGGTTAAGTCATGCCCAATACAACACACATCTTCCACATCTGACATCAGCAGAAAAAAGAGTCCTTTAAGCAGCAGGCTTATGGCCTGTAGGGGGCGCTGTCTCACTGCAGAGAGGGTGATGGTGTCTCGGCCTGGATGCTTATGGGCTGTAGGGGGCGCTGTCTCGGTGCAGAGAGGGCGATGGTGTCTCGGCCTGTAGGGGGCACTGCCTCAGTGCAGAGAGGGCGATGGTGTCTCAGCCTGGATGCTTATGGCCTGTAAGAGGCACTGCCTCAGTGCAGAGAGGGCGATGGCATCTCAGCTTGGATGCCGATCAGTGTGGGGGGCTGCTGGCCACTGGCGGGGGCCATGGCAGGCCGGGGGTTGAGGCGGGGGGGCAGGGGATTGGAGGGGCGGATGAGAGGTGGGGGCTGGTTCAGGGTAGGGCGGGGTTGCAGGAACCGGGCCTGCTGCTGCAGGGGTGGGGGCTGCCTGTGCAGGGCGGGTGTGGCAGGGAGGGAGGGGCGCAGCAGGGGTGGGGGCTGGTTTAGGGATGCTGCACCTGACGCTGGAGTGTGGGGGCCTGGAGACGGGCTCACTGGACCCTGTGGGAGAGAGAGACGTCACCACAGCGTCACTTAAACAAGACCAAACTAATCGCACTGCTACGTAAACAGGACCAAACCTAATCACACTGACACACACACACGCTGCCACACACACACATATGAGATTCATGACACTTGTGCAGACCTTTGTTTTTGTGCATATCCCAGGTGTATGAGATGATGAATGCTGGCTGTTTATACATTTTATGTGCAATCCTGTTCATGTGATTAGCATAAGGGACACAGCCATGAACACAGGAATACAGGAAAGAAAAAAATGATAAACTGAAATGTTCTTGGATACGTTCTTACACACAGTTTACAATGAAATGTGATCGTACACACATTTCGTGAATGAGGCCCAATGAGGGGAAATTACATCCACAAACATCACCCTGCCACACATCACACACTGCTTCAGAATACACAGGCCTTCTATGGGTGTTAATCCTGACTAAGTCAAACTTCAAACTTAAACCGTTTAACTTCATTAAATGTCAGGGTTTTTAAAGTAAAGGGAAACATTGCAGCACCTCCTCCTCCTCCTCGTCCGTACTCTTCCCTGATGGGGTGCTGGAACTGTTCTTCCCCTCCTCCCCAGAGGGGGCGCTGTCACCACGGGGGAGTTGCGTCCCCTGCTCCGCCTCCCACTCCTGCAGCACTTCCTCCAAGTTAAAGCGCCGACGGTAGTTCACAAAGAAGTTTTTTACCTGCCCAACGGTCTTATTACCGATAACATCGGCAATAGCTTGGAAGTCTTTCCCGTACTTCCGGACCCCTAGGAATACAAGCAAGTACAATGTTAAGGCTTACAGACACTCCATTTCTCCCCATGTTCTCATTCACTTTTAAACACACACAACCTATGCATTACCTTCTTTCAGTTTAGTGACTTATAAAATTGTGCATATAAAATCTTTGACTCATGTCTTCACTTACCTTGAACTGCAAGAAGCTGTTCATCTGTTGTCCAGCGGGCATTTACTTTCTGGTTGCACTACAAGAGAAAAATATGCGCTTCAATCCTTTATTTAAAATTACTTGTTTTGATTAAAACTGTAGAAGATATTTTATTCATATCTGAATTGGGTACAAACAATGCTTTCTTGTATCATTTTGATGTTGTTTTGTTTGATAAATGTTTTTTTTTGATATAGGGTTCGACAAATAATACAATGCGGCAATGCTCACAGCTGTGACTGAAGTCCCACAATTCTGCCCTTGTTCACATTTCAGACAAGTTACCTCAGGCAGCCTGAAGTCATCGATTCCAGCTTCCGTCTTCTGCTTCAGCCCGCTGTTCAGCTGCTTTGCATTTTGAACCTGAGATCAGAGAATGAGCAGAGAGAACAACAAAGCTCATTATGAACAGAACCTTCAGCAAACAAGCCAAGTATTGAAGCAAAAAATCTGCCAGGTCAGGTATTCTTGTCCTGATGGTGAATTTGATCTTAATTGCACATTGCTGCAAAGTGACTGTTCTCTCCAGTGTGCCAAAGCTCACACGCATGACATCATTTGAGCCTTTTGCTCTCATGGCTGTGTAACTCGGGGTGACCTGGCACATTAGGGGTGTCATGGCATTCTGTAAGTATGAAACTGCAGTACCTGTCTTTTTAACGACACTAGCTCCATGTCCAGCTGCCTAAGAACAGTGTTAGCGGCGCTGGCGCTACAGGAAACAGCTACCACGTCCTCCTGAGTGAGGTACATGCCTTTGGGGGGTCGGCACTTGGCTCGCTGGGAGTGGTGTCGATGTTGGAGAGTCTGATGTTCTCGTCTCCCCAGCCCGATCTTAGTGGTGGGGGCTGGTGTTTCAGAGTGAGTCTGAAAACACAGCAGAAGAGACACGAACAATGAAGCCACATGTGCTCTGAAGCTATAAAGAAGAACACAATCCATTTTTAACACCTTTATCCTTCTGTCAAACGTGACACTACATTTGTCGCATGCACCTGCAGCAAACGGCACAGGAATGACTTCATCGTTCTTTCTGTGTTTGCACAAAGTATGTTTGTAATTCACATTTTATAGGCTTGCCAGCTAGACAGAAAGCTACTGCAAAACAGGCCTACACCAAATCTGACCCGATGTCAGAGAGCTAAAAATAGCCCCGATACCCAACATAATTACAGCACACCATTTGGGCTTGGGTCAGGATGCAGACCTCTAATGTGAACACCATTTCATCTGTATTAAAATAAATACCATGGAGAATGTTTCCCCCCAATCATTCTCTGTTAAACAAAAGAGGTTCTAAAAAATACAGACAAATTTCTTTGTTTGAGCTGATAAATCTCAGGACCGCAATGTAATATGGAATTGGAAGATATTACCTCTTTCTTGGTCTCCTTGGTTGGGTCATAATCACTGTCGTTCGCTTCAATGGGATTGGCTTCTTCCATTTCATCATCACTGTTGTGTTAAAACCATTTAAGTCAGATTTTCATTTTACCCTAACAAGCGAAATCACCACACTCACCCGTTTTAATGTTTGCTGCGCAGAAACCAAAGAAATATCGTCACTTGAAAAGAAATTGGTTCGCACTCAAAAATGGCTAGTGCAGATTCATGCACAAACGTTTCGGCATGTTGCCGCCTTCAGTGTGCAGAAGCTTTGTAGCCATTTTTTTGAGTGCGAACCAATTTTCCACCAGAAACTCTATAAGAGCATCACACAAAGAGCTGTTAAAATGGTACCTTTCATCCTGATTGTTTCGGCTTGCTAACTTTCTGGCTTGTCGATCCATTAGACTTGTCCTGGAACGTGTCTTTTTCCAGGAGTAGTAGTACTTTACAAGACTGGAGATGGACTTGTCTGGGAGCTTCCAGGGGACAGAGCAGGCATATTCCATCAGTTAACCTCACATATAACTGCACTTTACATTTCCAACAGAGCTCATACCCTGGGAGCTTCCAGTGGGCAAATACATAAAGCTTTTATCAAAGCCCCTTTAAAAGCCACCAATTTAATGTTTAGCACATCTAAGTAAACTATTTCAGTTTAAATGTGAAAACACAACATGGCTGTTCATATAAAATTTCAGAGTTTCTTTTGAACCTTTTATTTTTCTTCAATTTGAACAGGCATGTGGACTGAAACAGTCTTTACTCTCATTAAACTGAGGTAATTGCGCAGTTTTTAAAAATAAACAAAAAACACTTGTAGGTATATTATCAATAATATGAACCTAAAGCTCTTCTGTAGGTACCATTGTGTGTTCTATATTGTATTTCAGGGTCAGATGGGTTTATAAAAGCATGTGACAGGTGAAGATTTTACCATTTGTTGAATTCTGTGAAAGCTTTTCCCATGAAAGCTGAAGGCCTGCTCAAACAGCACTTTGTCCTCCACGGTCCACTCATCAGGGAACGGGGTGAAGTTGGGCAGGTCTGCCAGGGACTTCTCTATATTGTGTTTGTGCCAGAAGAGCATGCCCAGAGCCTGCAAATAAGTGTCTCGTTCACTGTGAATACTAAACGACAGGCCTGTCTATTACCAGCATCAGTATTGAACTGATATGAAACAGCACAACTGTTTCATATCAACAAATGAGAACAACTATTACCTTCTAGGACAAATGTTCTTCTGCACTTTCTTAGCCAAGTAACGTTTGTGCGTGGCTATATTCTTTGTAATTAATTAGTTTATGAAAGCAAAACAGACCTGCTCAACATTGTATCCGTGTTTTTCTTTTGCAATGGCAACGTATTCATCCACTGTGGGCAAAATTATATAACTTTAGTTTAATTATATAAGTAATACAACATTTACACTGCACTGTAAAAAGCAAAACTGTGACTTACATTTAGTATCGGCAATCGTGTGATATGGGGACCACACCAACATGCCCCCGCTGTCTTTTTCGCTGTATTTTGTGGAACCTACAACAATGAATAAAGTCTCAGCAAAGCGGTGTCGTGCAAGGAACAACTCTAACAACTCCTATGTACTGCGTTTGAAGCAAATAGGTAGTTTGTGCTTATATCTAATTCAGTTTCCTGCTGTTTTTTAAAGTCGTGCTACTGCTACAACAGTAAATATCTATAGCGCATCGACAGCGTTAAACAATCGGGCAGCTATAGTTACGAACCGCGCAACACAGCGACCGAGACCGGGTGAGAACTTAAACGAAAGGCAATTTGTTCTCCGTCCACACAAAAATACAAAATTTCACACTAAAGAAAATATGCAAGGGAAATCTGCATGGTTGTACAACTTAGGCAACTGCCTTACTTTAAAATTCAGGTAACGGCAGTTATAGCCTAACTACAGTAGGATACGTGACGTGCGAGGTGTGCTTTCACAAAATGTACTTCCACTGAATATGGTCTCTAGCAATACGTACAAATTTAAAGTGTGCATTAAAAACAATCTTAACATTATCCTAGACGTTACATATTTCCTACCTCGCTACAATACCATTCCGAGGCTACCACTGCTAATGTCAGGTATCATAGCTATGGTGGTTTTCAGTTTGTATTCTAACATACCGGGATCAAATTCGGGGATGGTTGCTTGGTATTCAGACCCCACTCGCATTCCCACATCTAAAAAAAATTGAAAATCAAACATTAGGCATTCCAAACTTAACAAGTACAACAGCGAATACAAGAGAAAACGACCGTGGTTAGAGACTTGTGTTCGAGGCTATACCGTGCTCGTCGTCGCTGCCGCTTTCGTCAGAAAAATGTCCATTCGAGGCGTTGGAAGGACTCTTGGTTCCGTTCGATCGTCCTTTCCCTAAGTACTCTGAACCCTTTTCCATCATTCCAGGCATCACTTATTATTATTAATTTTGTTTTAATGTATAAAAAATTAAACGGCATGCAAGGTGCTACTTTAGCCAAGATAACTACTCCCCAGTCTACGCAGTACTGTGCTTGTCAAATATCACTCCACCGGTTTATTATTATTGTTATTTGAAGTTATTTTTTACTACACTTAATGATTTTTGTACCCGAATTTATGAGCAAGGAACAAATTTAGTTTATCGAGACAGAAATTCGTTTGTATTTTAAGTCGGTCTGTTTTCTTTTAAAATACGATTAATTGGGATCTATTTTGTGTAGCGGATGGAATCGTCACTTTTCAACACTGAAGTAGAACTGCGGCCGGAGCGCAGTGAATCGGAGCCGCGGACGGACGTTTTATTTTTGTTATTGGGGTTTTTGTTATTCTTACACGGTTTCTGTGATCATGCAGTGGGCAGGTTTTCTTTTTGTAACGTTAGTTTCTTAATTTTATTCTGACCTGCTGTACTTCCCAAAGTTTCTATTCGCAGTTATGGCTTTTGGAGGTTTATTTTCTTTATAAAAACGATAAACGCAGTCCACCAAGCTATGAAGCCCGATTGGAGGGTTATGAAGTATTTGTAATACAATTAACGTAAGGTATTTTATGTGTACCATGGTAATATGAAGAAGAAATTTTCTCACAGTTTCTACACATTGTGTCTAAGCTGCATTAAAATACAACTGTGATGAGTCGTACGTCTTTATTTAGGCATTTATATACATCGTCTGAGATTATTTAGGTATAAACCATAGGAAGTAATCTGCTAATTGCAGCAGTGGTTAGAAATAGCCCGTAACTCGTGGACTGTAACATTTGCACGTTAATTAGTCTATAATTTGCCTACATTTCCATTTTTCTCAAACATAATATAATATAAAGATTCAGCTAACTAACTAATTTAAAAAATCTGATGTCTAATGCACACAGCCAGGCGTGTCATAAGTTATTTGTTCATACACTTGTTATATTAGAAAAATACTAATCAAAAATAAAAGTTGACCCGAATTTTACATTTTTATTTTTTAATTGCACTTACATCTGAAATGTATTTCAAACCTAGTAAATTTGAGGGAGCAGCTATATATTTTTAAAAAAAAATATTTTTTAAACAAGATGTCAGTTTCAAAAACATTAATCGAAAAACCATATAAAATACGTACTTATCTTCCACTTATGAATGTGGTGCCCAGTATTGAGGGGATTTAGTCTGAACCATTGATATAAATGTATAACTGGATGATTTGACATTAATATCTCACTTTTCTTGTTGAACTCACGATTGGCTGAAATTCATAAAGATAAGTATCCTAATTAAATCATTCGTCAATGTTTACAAGTAAATGGTAATGAGAGGACTCACTTTGTTATGGACTGGTTGTGACAGTCTGTATTAATTGTTTAAAATGACAGGATCTTTTATTTCAATATTTTTCCAGGAGGACGTGTGGGCAAATCCCCCTTCTAGCGTAAGCATAGTAATACTACCGGAAGTATGTTAAGAAAGTCATAGGCCTGCTATAGGAAACGCATAAACAGACAACGGGAAGTGCCTTAACAAAGAAAAACTACAGAAATAGCCAAAAACACGCGAAATATGTGAGTTAATTATATTGTTGTTTGTTGCCCCTTATCCTCCTTTAACCCTCCTCTCCTCATATGCCTTTCTGAAACATGTAATTTTTTTATTTTTTATAACACCACCCAAGAGATGCATGGGATTTGTAGTTTACTTCAAGTCACTGAAGACAATATTGCTTAGACATCAGTGGGAAATTTAAATGTCAGCTTTTTTAATATTCCTGACTTGGGGCTAAACAATTTCTGAAGAATAACCTAAATTATGGCGCAAGGACATTCTAGTTAATGGTTGTTCAGTTATTTTCTCTGTTTTGTGCATTTTGTAGCCAGCAGATGGAGACAAAAGCTATAAATACACTTTCATCCCTCAACAGAGTCTTTAATGAGGTAGTTCAAAATTTTATATTCCTTCTTTTGGATGTTCTTTCAGTTTTGGCGTGTTTTCGCCCGATTTTGTGTTCAATTCTGATTACTATATGGCTGTTTGATTTTATGCCTTTCCCCTGGCCTTAAGCGTGCACTCTCCTGAAGCATGCTCTGGCCTTAAGCGTGCACTCTCCTGAAGCATGCTCTGGCCTTAAGCGTGCACTCTCCTGAAGCATGCTCTGGCCTTAAGCGTGCACTCTCCTGAAGCATGCTCTGGCCTCAAGCGTGCACTCTCCTGAAGCATGCTCTGGTCTTAAGCGTGCACTCTACTGAAGCATGCTCTGGCCTTAAGCGTGCACTCTCCTGAAGCATGCTCTGGCTTTAAGCATGAATTTTTCTGAAGCTTGCTCTGGCTTTAAGCATGCATTTTCCTGAAGCTTGCTCTGGCTCTAAGCATGCATTTTCCGGATGCATGCACTCACCTGAAGCATGTACTCTACTGAAGCATGCAATATTGCTGACTGCTTCTTTTCACACACAAGCCCATCTTCACAAACATGAGCTGGAGGAAGAAACTTCATGTGGATCTTTAGCGAGCAGACCACAGTCAACTGAACCCTCCCTTACCCTGAGAGACACTACTCCAGTTTTGTAGTACCCACAGTCAGCACTGACACGGTTGGGATCAATCCCAGAGCTACTTGATTTACCTGACCTCTTAAACCATTGGTTGCATCCTCCAAACCAAGAAGCTGACATAGCACTTTCTGAAGCCACTTGTTAAGCAGTAAACACACTGCAAAATCCTAATAATTTAAACTAATCATTTACTTACCACAGGCTGTCCACTCGTGGTTTTGGTGCAAATTTATGTTCTACTCTGTCCCTGATTAATTAACTAAACATGGTTTTAAATAAGGACCTTGATTAGTTCCGTTTTAGTGCCCAGCTGGAATAAGAACCTGCCTCCACATTGGCCCTTTTCAGAAATGACGGTTCACCCTAGTTTAATTGGTTGATTTTAGGTGTCCTTATTGTATAATTGGTCAAGTTCCTTTCACCACTTGCCTACAGTCATATCTTCAGAATAAGGAATGTAACATGTTTAACATTTCCCAGGTCACATGTTCAGGAAGTCTCATGGCTCTGGATTTCCAATAGGGTCCAGGTAAGGACACTGCCGTTGTACCTGTTAAGGTACTTAACCTGCATTGCTTCAGCATATATCCAGCTGTATAAATGGATACAATGTAAAAATGCTTTGTAAAAGTTGTGTAAGTCGCTCTGGATAAGAGCGTCTGCTAAATGCCTGTAATGTAATGTAATAGCTAAGCCATATTTTGTCATATTGTTCCATATATTCAATTTATCAAGTTCATATTATTAATACATTATTATCTGAGCAATACATGAGACTTTCTAAGCATTATCTGAATGTGAACGTGACCGTCAAGGAAACCGTAAAAACGAAACGGACTTCAAGCAAAGGTATTTATTTATTTATTTATTTTCACTTCTATCGTCAATTAAAATACTAAAGGACAATAAAAGTCAAAAGTTGATAAAATATTTACAATTTTTTTTGAAGAACCCCCTATTGAAATGTAACTGAAATAATTGGTTAATTTCACTCTTTACATCTTAATGTATATTAATTTAATTAACTTAATTATTTGCACTATTACTGACTATGGAATGTCTGTATTCACATTATTATTTTCCTTATTTTACTTACCTTATTTTTATTTATTTATTTATTTATTTATTTTTAAAACTATTTGATCTTTAGTAATTTTTTTCTATTTTATATATTGTACCATTTCTTATTTTTCAATAAGATACAGTAACATTTGAATTTACATATTGTTGTACTTATTTTTTTATTATGGTATTTTTTATTGTTTTTTTACTGCAATTCTTGTTGTGCCCAGCAGATGGAAATGCGGCCTCGCGAGACTGAGGGAAAGTCGGCACGCGTGGCCGTCTTTCTGGTACTCGAGTGGAAGACCTCGGATTTTGCGCTAGTCCTCGGCAGGGGGGGGCGCCGCCTCCGGTTCAGCGTAGCGTCTGGAGAACTCTGCACCTTAATCTCATTTTGGAGACCGTGAGACAGCCCTCGCACTCTGTTTGCCTGTGAACAGCTGTAGCATCCTCATGCGCTGAACCTTTCCCATCTGAATGACGAGGCAGGATGGCAGGTGGACGGAGGGGACTTGTAGCCCCTCAGAATACTTTTCTTGAGAATATTGTCCGGCGCTCTAACGGTAAGAATAATGTATATGTTGTCCTTTTTCGCAAATTGATATTGATAATGATGACGATGAACCAGTCCACTCTATTTATTGGGATAATAGTTGAATATTCTATTACTAAAGGATTTTGGAGGTTTTCATGCCTGTAAAATCTGTATGCTCTCAGAGCATAAGGATAGGGCAGGTTTTACTGTTTACGATGTGTTCAGATTTTATGAGGCAATAAGCATCCTTAATTATTGTACCCTGCCTCCTTTCAGACACGAGTTTATGTATGTGAAATAAGTATTTTTCATACATGAATGGAATGTTTTAAGCAGTACATGAAATGAAAGATTTAGTTTTTGTTTAGTTAATTTATCCTTTCTGGGGCAGTGATGGGGCAGCATACTTAATCAGGATTCCAGTATAACCATGCACGCTGGATAGAAATACACAACATTTGTAAGATTTTAATTCTGGTTAATGATGAAACGCGTTGTAGCCTATATCTTTTACACAATGAGCATGGTTATTGGTAATATGATCAATATTTTGCTGTGACCTCGCCAATAGGCTATAGTTTTGCTTTGTCTTCAGCAATTATAGCAGCTAGTAGGACGAAAAGAGAAATAAATATACACTCATAAATTTAAAAATAAAAATAGCCATTTCAGAAGTCTGAAGAGCTTGTGTGTGTTCGTTTTAATGTGTGTGGTAATGCGTAAACGTACTTTAATAAAGAATTGAAGAATTTGAATTTATTTTAAAATTAAATTTAAATGAGGGCTTAGGGATGAATTAATCGAATCTGAATCATTGCAACTCTTTCATAATGTCCACACTCTCAGTATAGGACTTATTAATGGTCAGTAAATCATAATTAAGGGATTCAAGGTTTGTTTCTTCACAACTGTTGCAGATCACTGAGTGTACAGTTGACATTTTTAAGTTTTCAGGAAAAAGCAGTAAGTATTTAAATGAGCCCATGTTTGGCTGGACCAAACACAAAGGACACTTGCCCTGTAATATTGCTGTACTAAGCTACAGCAGCATGTTATCACAGTCAGAAAAGGGAAGGATGTGCTAAGCTAAATGCTTTGAGATGAGGGCAGTGTGGATATTCCTCTGTTACTCTAATGTAAATATGGCAGTTTTTTCCGCTGAAATATTCATATGGCACGCGTTTTAAACAGGCCACGCTAAATGCAGCTGATCTTAATGACCGCAAGTTCAGCTTGCTTAACCCAGTGCAAAGCTGCAGCTGCTTCAGGCTCCTCCCCTGCGGGTTGTTCTTAATTTCGCCTTTTCGTTTTTTATCAATATTACTGCCTGTTAAAGTTGCTCCACTTACTTACATTTCATTAAAAACAAGGCCCTGCTCGGGGATTGAATGGCTCTCTAAGTGGAAGCACGGTTTGCTGTGTGTATTTAATGGTGTTGCTTTCCTTGCTTTAACCATTTTTCTTCTTACATTTTCAGTTTGGACATTGTCTCATAGACAGACAGGTATACACAGTGTTCATCAGTGATATGTTCCTCATACTGTCTTCTCTCTGTTGCCGTATTAATATTCTGTACCGGTTTTCCTTCATTTGTACATCTATGTACTGAAATTACTGCCACACTATGGGTCCTAAATCTCCCCTTTATTTCCTCACATCTCTCATTTTGTCTACATCTATGTGTCCATATGTTTATGGAATTATCAATAAATATTAATTGTATTTGAGGTTCAACTTACCTGTTTGCATATGTTTGAGTATTCAATAGTACATTTTATTATGGTACCCTTGTAAGATGACAGTATTGGCATGGAGCTCCTCTATTTTCATAACTCTGTGTTTTTCTGTAGTGTTCGTGTTTGTGTCCATTGAGAAGAAGACTGTAGTTTTATTTGGTATTTTGCCTGCTAGGTGAAAAGGTGCTAACTGGCAGCGCCACTCCTACTCTTGGAAAGCCCCAGGGTCTTTTTAGTGGTCATTGCACTTAATGGAAATTAAAACAGTTGATGGACACTTAACTCACTTCATAATTTTTTGTCTGAATTGCTTTCTGATTTTATGGATAAAGCAAAAAACAATCACCATTCCCCTCTCTAATGTCTGCAATGAACACCTTGCTTCCAACTCTCTTTATTCTGGGCCATAGTTATACTAGAGGATGCATCAGTGAACAGGCCTCCATCCCACACGTGGTGGTAGCGGTTGTCTTCATGGCATGATATCTTTTACACTCCAAGTTTCATGCTAAATGTCTCATTGATTCAGAAAGCAGAGACCTATAATGCATTGATATAAATTATTCTAAATATACAGAGATTTTGAGGTAAACAGCATTTAGGTTCTAAAGATCTCTCAATAGTTTAAAACTAGATCCAACTACAATTTCAGCAGCAAAATGTAACAAAGCTTGTGAGGACCCTGTTCTTCTCCAAGGGAAAGAGAGGAAGCCACAGATGCAGCCTGTGAAATGTGTTTCATAACTGAAGTGCAAACTAAATGTACAGCCTATCCAAATGAAAGTTTTGTTAAGCAGGTGTTATGACCGGGTTCATTTCTGTCACAGGTCAGTTCAGGCTTAACCTCTCACTCATGTTAAACATCAGTGAGTACCTGGTGGTCAGCCTGCCTTTCCCCTGATTACTGATGCTTAGCATGTAGAAACCACACCCTCACCTTGCCAAAGAGGTGTGCCCTGGTGTGCTAAGTGTGTGCTGCCTTGCATGGATCTTAATCCCACCTGTGTCTGCCTGTTTTATTTTTTTTCAACAGACACTAATTTTGTTCTGGGAAATGCGCAGATTGTGGACTGGCCCATAGTGTACAGCAATGATGGCTTCTGCAAGCTATCAGGCTTTCACCGGGCTGAGGTCATGCAGAAGAGCAGCACCTGCAGGTACCATCATCTCCTCAGGTTCTGTTCTGTCCTGCCTGCTGTGGTTTGGCCTTAGCAGGAAAAATGGGTTTGCAATGAGCTCTTTCGCTGTGCTAATGCTAATTCATCTGCATTTCTCTTAAAACCTTACTGAACAGTTTGGCAATGCTAAAACTAAATGTGTGACTGTGTGTGTGTGTGTGTGTTACTACAGGTGTAAGCATCACAGAGACTTGGAAAATGGCTTAAATGAAGCAAGACATCATTTGTATCATTTACAATACTTAGATTAGTTTGTCTTCCTAAACTATGAATATAAAGTGCCACAAATGCAATTATTTTGGTAAACATGAAACATAAACTTGTACTAATTTAGATTGCAATGAAATACTGAGAGATCCCATGTATAAATCAGGTTAAACTATACATGTCCTGTATCAAAAAAGTCCTTGACCACAAGTGCGTAAAATCTAAGGGTGGATATGCAGAACTACTAAAGATCTATGAAGTAAAAAGTAAGCAGTGTACCCAGTGTCTCCAGATCTATCCAAAATGTCTAAATTATGCATTGCTGTAAATAGCAACATAATCATGTATTTCACTACAAATGTAGTGAAATTCCACAACAAATGCAGCAGTTTTGACTCAAGAAACTCACTTTTATATCACCTTAAAGTGGGAATTACAAGCTTCCCGTCAGTACAGGGGTCTAGAAACACATCCAAAAATGAATAAAATGGTTTTTGATTATAAAGCATACATTTATTAATTATGTCCCTTATAGTGTTTAAGATGAAACATTGATATCAGATTCAAAAATAATGCAAAAACATTGTGACATGTACCTAAATGGGCAATCATTAACTCTCGTATGTATTCTGTGGTTGTATGATTCCTTGTATGGGGATGGGACTACATTAAAACAATATTCAACCGTCCACTGAAATGTTTTGCCGATGTTCCAGCTTCACATCAGATCCACTGCATGAAACATAAGCAAGACTGAGCTACCAATGAATGCTTATGCTACAGTGTGAAATATCCTCATTATAAAATAGCACTAACCTATTTAAAGACACTCAATTTCAAAAATAACATGTATAACCACAATATTTTGAGCAGTGATATTTAGCTATATATCAAGAATGAAATTGTATCTCTGTTCTACAGGCATTCTCCTCCAGAGAATCAAAGCTGTCCTTCTCCTCTTCTGACTTAGACCGAGCTGATATTGTTTTCTGGATTATCAGCATGACTTAGCCATGCTCAGAAGTTCTCAATAATGTTGTCCTTTACTGCAGACTCAAGCAATCAGTGAGAAGGGCTTTTGCTGCTTGCTTTTAGAGAAAGGTAGCCGCTCGCACACAAGGAAAGGGAACCGCTCGCACACAGGGAAAGGGAACCGCTCGCTCTCACAGGAAAAGGGAACCGCTCGCTCTCACACAGGAAAAGGTAACCGCTCGCTCTCACACAGGAAAAGGTAACCGCTCACACGCAGGGAAAGGTAACCGCTCGCACGCAGGGAAAGGTAACCGCTCGCACGCAGGGAAAGGTAACCGCTCGCTCGCACGCAGGGAAAGGGAACCGCTCGCTCGCTCGCACACAGGGAAAGACAACCGCTCACACAGGGAAAGGTAACCGCTCACACAGGGAAAGGTAACCGCTCGCACGCAGGGAAAGATAACCGCTCGCACGCAGGGAAAGGTAACCGCTCGCACGCAGGGAAAGGTAACCGCTCGCTCGCACGCAAAGAAAGGTAACCGCTCGCTCGCACGCAGGGAAAGGTAACCGCTCGCTCGCACGCAGGGAAAGGTAACCGCTCGCTCGCACGCAGGGAAAGGTAACCGCTCGCTCGCACGCAGGGAAAGGTAACCGCTCGCTCGCACGCAGGGAAAGGTAACCGCTCGCACAGGGAAAGGGAACCGCTCGCTCGCACAGGGAAAGGGAACCGCTCGCTCCCACACAGGGAAAGGTAACCGCTCGCACAGGGAAAGGGAACCGCTCGCACACAGGGAAAGACAACCGCTCGCACACAGGGAAAGACAACCGCTCACACAGGGAAAGACAACCGCTCGCACGCAGGAAAAGGCAACCGCTCGCACACAGGGAAAGGGAACCGCTCGCTCGCACACAGGGAAAGGTAACCGCTCACACAGGGAAAGGTAACCGCTCGCACGCAGGGAAAGGGAACCGCTCGCTCGCACGCAGGGAAAGGGAACCGCTCGCACAGGGAAAGGGAACCGCTCGCACGCAGGGAAAGGGAACCGCTCGCACGCAGGGAAAGGGAACCGCTCGCACGCAGGGAAAGGGAACCGCTCGCTCGCACGCAGGGAAAGGGAACCGCTCGCTCGCACGCAGGGAAAGGGAACCGCTCGCACACAGGGAAAGACAACCACTCGCACAGGGAAAGGGAACCGCTCGCTCGCACAGGGAAAGGGAACCGCTCGCTCGCACAGGGAAAGACAACCACTCGCACAGGGAAAGGGAACCGCTCGCACGCAGGGAAAGGGAACCGCTCGCTCGCACACAGGGAAAGGGAACCGCTCGCTCGCACGCAGGGAAAGGGAACCGCTCGCTCGCACGCAGGGAAAGGGAACTGCTCGCACAGGGAAAGGGAACCGCTCGCTCGCACGCAGGGAAAGGGAACCGCTCACACAGGGAAAGGGAACCGCTCGCACACAGGGAAAGGGAACCGCTCGCACAGGGAAAGGGAACCGCTCGCTCGCACGCAGGGAAAGACAACCGCTCACACAGGGAAAGGGAACCGCTCGCACGCAGGGAAAGGGAACCGCTCGCTCGCACACAGGGAAAGGGAACCGCTCGCACAGGGAAAGGGAACCGCTCGCTCGCACGCAGGGAAAGACAACCGCTCACACAAGGAAAGGGAACCGCTCGCTCGCAGGGAAAGGGAACCGCTCGCTCGCAGGGAAAGGGAACCGCTCGCTCCACTAATGTTAAAGTGTTACAGAGCTGCAAAAAAAGATTAGTATTATTTAATTATATAAGTACTTTAATCTCCCTTTGTCCATTGCAGCTTTGTAGTAAACCCTTGGAGAAGTGCATGGCAGTTTATGCTAAAGACAGCAGCTGGGCCTTGTGCCTGGCACTGGTTCCTCTTCCTGGTTTGTGTTGTACATTTCAGCCGCATTTCCACCGCAGGAACTTTACCGCAGGAACTAGGGTCTAAATTAAGTTCCTGCTCGGGGGGTAGTACTTTCCAAAAGTACCGGAACCTTTGGGGTGGGGCGCAAGCACTGAAAATTTCTGATTGGTCGACTACTTGCAGTGTTTTATTTCAACTGCCATTTTTAAAAATCTGCAGCCGCAAACCTATTTATTGTCATAATAACTTGAAATCAAACTTGTATGTTATGCGGCGCAGTAGCCTACTTTTGGTTATAGCCTGCCAACGTCTCGGAATTATAACGTGTGCTCTTCTGTTCTTTTCTTGCTTTAGTATTCGTTTTTATAAAATGCTAAGCATTCGTGCTGGGACAGCATATTACGTACCAAAACATTCAAACGGTTTAATTCGGTTGCTGAATATTTTCTTCCAGATTTTCTTTGTTAGCCTGTTGTAATTGACTCAAAACGTTTGATACAGTTATGTGAGGTATGCGGTAGTTTACATTGGTGATACAGTAAAAGCAAACTGGAAATCACCTTCCGCACTTTTTGTCAGGGTAAAATAACAGGTTAATTCTAGTAATCGTCCCTTTTGCTTTTTCAGACTGCTGTAATTTTACTCTGCCATTCTTCAATTCCACAAAAAGACCAGGAAGACTATGGACTAATTTATGGTTCGCATCTGGAGGGCACACTTCGCTGCTCGGCTAGCATTAACTTTGAAGGAAAGCAAACGGTGGCTGTACCACTGCTAATTTAAATTTTCACGCAAGTCCGAGTTTTCATTCTATTCTTGTCATTTTGCGATTAGCCTATATGGAATTGACGATGAGAAAGTAATCAATTCAACAGCAAATTGTTTACACGTGTGCATGTTTTCTGCTGTTGTTGCCAGTTATTTGTGGAATGTGAATGCATTCTGTCGCCTCGGATGTCAAGACATGAAAGTGAATGTTCGCATAAAAACATAATGAATGTGTTTGAGAGGATATATAAAACAGTTGCAATCTGACTATTGGCCTGTTATATCCTATTTGTTGCATAACAACGGTCCAAGTTCAACTACCAACGACAGTTTTGCTTGACAACGGTAAAATATGCCCAAACGGCTGCGGAAGAATATTTCAGGTGATTAAATCGATAAAAATCAATAAATACAAAAGTAACCATATATAGTCATTGTTGGTAACCCGTTGTATATAAATGGAATAAACCCCTCCGGGCTGTCCCGGTTATTAGAAAATAATGTAGGCTACTTTGGTGGTAGTATGGGGTTACAGAGGAAATCATAGGACAGATGGACCGACAACAACATCACTTTTTCGTACGTCAGTGGGCTAATTTGCCTAATCTTCACGGGACTTTAGACCGCAGTGGAAACGCAGACAACAATGGGCTAAAGGAACCTTTTAGTTCCTTGAAAAGTAGTTCCTGGGACTAAAAGGGTACTTTTGGTGGAAACGCGGCTTTAGAAGGGATTTCTGGGATTGGTCGCAGCTCTCCCAGGGTGACGGTTTCTGATCCGGTTGAATCTCATGCACTTCTGCCAGGTGATGTCTTCAGGCAATAAAACCTTATGTCTATTCCACACTGATGTTCTCCATGGAGTTATGAATCCATACAACCGCTTTTTGGTGCTTTTGACCTATTGCATCTCCAGCTCTGAGCACTGCACGTGAGAGAATTCCAAACACATGATTTATTGCCATGCCTCGCCCTGACGCAGAAGCTGTTCAGGGTGCAGGGAGTGATGGATAGGGTGCTGTAAGATGTCTTGGACTCAGACCTCTGCATACATTATGACTGTATTTTTTTTTCCAGAGATAGAAGACAGATTTGTAGGGATTTGAAATATCTTGCATGACCTCACCTGTCCCAATAAAGGCAATGAGCTCTGACTCTGACTGCCATAAACCTCCCTCACCCCCACTATACCCCTCCCAATCCTGCACCCTCACCCCCACTATTACCCTCCCAATCCTGCACCCTCACCCCCACTGTACCCCTCCCAATCCTGCACCCTCACCCCCACTATACCCCTCCCAATCCTGCACCCTCACCCCCACTATTACCCTCCCAATCCTGCACCCTCACCCCCACTATTACCCTCCCAATCCTGCACCCTCACCCCCACTATTACCCTCCCAATCCTGCACCCTCACCCCCACTGTACCCCTCCCAATCCTGCACCCTCACCCCCACTATTACCCTCCCAATCCTGCACCCTCACCCCCACTATTACCCTCCCAATCCTGCACCCTCACCCCCACTATTACCCTCCCAATCCTGCACCCTCACCCCCACTATTACCCTCCCAATCCTGCACCCTCACCCCCACTGTACCCCTCCCAATCCTGCACCCTCACCCCCACTATTACCCTCCCAATCCTGCACCCTCACCCCCACTGTACCCCTCCCAATCCTGCACCCTCACCCCCACTATTACCCTCCCAATCCTGCACCCTCACCCCCACTGTACCCCTCCCAATCCTGCACCCTCACCCCCACTATTACCCTCCCAATCCTGCACCCTCACCCCCACTGTACCCCTCCCAATCCTGCACCCTCACCCCCACTATTACCCTCCCAATCCTGCACCCTTACCCCCACTATTACCCTCCCAATCCTGCACCCTCACCCCCACTGTACCCCTCCCAATCCTGCACCCTCACCCCCACTATACCCCTCCCAATCCTGCACCCTCACCCCCACTATACCCCTCCCAATCCTGCACCCTCACCCCCACTATTACCCTCCCAATCCTGCACCCTCACCCCCACTATACCCCTCCCAATCCTGCACCCTCACCTCCACTATTACCCTCCCAATCCTGCACCCTCACCCCCACTATTACCCTCCCAATCCTGCACCCTCACCCCCACCATAACCCTCCCAATCCTGTACCTGCAGTTTCTGCATTGCAGTTATTGCATTAGCTGCAGTTTCTGCGTTAGCTGCAGGTTCTGCATTAGCTGCAGCTTTAGCCAGTGCATCAGCTGACATGGTGCCTGCTGGTGTTCCTGCTCCTCTTTCCTATTTTTCAGTTTCATGTATGGAGAACTTACAGATAAGGAAACGACTGAGAAGGTTCGACAAACATTTGAAAATTACGAGATAAACTCCTTTGAAATTCTCATGTACAAGAAGAATCGTAAGTAACCGTTAGTTGGGATTTCATCTGACAAATACATTCAAAGCTACTGTGTTTTGAACTGGGTAATGTACAATATACATTTAGAGTTTAACCAAATCACAACAAAGTAATAAATCCAACAGAAATACTTTACTTTTATTCATCTGTGTTTCAGAATCATATTTTCTAGAAAATGAATCTATGGTATAACATAATTAATCATATACTGCTTATGAACAAAAACAGATCATTTTGATTAATGTCTGTAATATGGAAGAGGACTTTTCTTTCCGCAGGGATGCCAGTGTGGTTTTTTGTGAAAATCGCTCCCATTCGCAATGAGCAGGAGAAGGTGGTGTTGTTCCTCTGCACGTTCAGTGACATCACTGCATTTAAGCAGCCCATCGAAGATGAATCATCCAAAGGTCCGTGTAGGCAAAGTGCTCATGGGTTTAAAATGGCAATGAAATTTTTGCCAGTCAGAAGAGGATATTTAGGAAATGTATGATAAGATTGTATTGATATGATTGGAAAAAAATTGATCTCTCTCAAACACTGAAGTTTGGCTTCAGTACAGTTCTATGGCAATCCATGCTATCTGTGTGTCAACTTAGAAAGTGGGTAGCAGTTGTAGGGATGTATTTAAAACACTTGAACCCTTGAGATTCCAGTAAGATTTGAAAACATGAGGCTGCGGGTAGTTCACTCGGTGAAAACACCATGTGCAGCACGAGTGAGCTCCACAGCCTCAGATTGCATCCGGATGCTGCCAGTGCCAGCTGTGTGACTGAATCTTCCCAAAGCCAACTGTGCCTGCCCCTGCAGGCCTGCCGGCCCATACTGGCAGTGGGCCAAATGTTCCTAACCTTAACACTGCCCTAACACTACCCTAATCCTGCCGTACTGGCACTGGGGCAAATGTACCTAACCCTAACACTGCCCTAACACTACCCTAACCCTGCCCTACTGGCAGTGGGGCAAATGTACCTAACCCTAACACTGCCCTAACACTACCCTAACCCTGCCCTACTGGCACTGGGGCAAATGTACCTAACCTTAACCCTGCCCTAACACTGCCCTACTGGCACTGGGGCAAATGTACCTAACCCTAACCCTAACACTGCCCCCCTGGCCCAATCGGGAGCCATCCTGAGGAGAACCATGGCTTTGTACACCGTCCTGAATCCGCAGTGGGGCTCGTGTATGAGTGCGGCTGCAGTTGATTGGTCATTCCAGATTGGAGTGGGAATTGCTCAATGGCATGCTCAGTCCCACATTTGGTGCCAAATTTAAGTAAATAAATAAATGAATAAATATTTCAACAAAACGTTTACTAGCATGTAATTAAATGTGAAGGCAGGTCTGGTAGTAATTCATGTAGTTTGTTGTTATAAAGTTTCTAAAAGTTTTGTTATAAGTATTATAAGTGTTTTTTTTTTTGATATTGTGAAGGCTGGGGAAAACTGGCCCGTCTGACCCGAGCCCTAACGAGCAGCCGAGGGGTTCTGCAGCAGCTGGCCCCGGCCGTCCAGAGAGGAGAGAACGTCCACAAACACTCCCGCCTAGCTGAGGTAAGCATGCTTAACACCCACAAACACTCCCGCCTAGCTGAGGTGAGCATGCTTAACACCCACAAACACTCCCGCCTAGCTGAGGTAAGCATGCTTAACACCCACAAACACTCCCGCCTAGCTGAGGTAAGCATGCTTAACACCCACAAACACTCCCGCCTAGCTGAGGTAAGCATGCTTAACACCCACAAACACTCCCGCCTAGCTGAGGTGAGCATGCTTAACACCCACAAACACTCCCGCCTAGCTGAGGTGAGCATGCTTAACGTCCACAAACACTCCCGCCTAGCTGAGGTAAGCTTGCTTAACGTCCACAAACACTCCTGTCTAGCCGAGGTAAGCATGCTTAACACCCACAAACACTCCCGCCTAGCTGAGGTAAGCATGCTTAGCACCCAGAAACACTCCCGCCTAGCTGAGGTAAGCATGCTTAACACCCACAAATACTCCCGCCTAGCTGAGGTAAGCATGCTTAACACCCACAAACACTCCCGCCTAGCTGAGGTAAGCATGCTTAACACCCAGAAACACTCCCGCCTAGCTGAGGTGAGCATGCTTAACACCCACAAACACTCCCGCCTAGCTGAGGTAAGCATGCTTAACACCCACAAACACTCCCGCCTAGCTGAGGTGAGCATGCTTAACACCCACAAACACTCCCGCCTAGCTGAGGTGAGCATGCTTAACACCCACAAACACTCCCGCCTAGCTGAGGTGAGCATGCTTAACACCCACAAACACTCCCGCCTAGCTGAGGTGAGCATGCTTAACACCCACAAACACTCCCGCCTAGCTGAGGTAAGCATGCTTAACACCCACAAACACTCCCGCCTAGCTGAGGTTAGCATGCTTAACACCCACAAACACTCCCGCCTAGCTGAGGTGAGCATGCTTAACACCCACAAACACTCCCGCCTAGCTGAGGTGAGCATGCTTAACACCCACAAACACTCCCGCCTAGCTGAGGTGAGCATGCTTAACACCCACAAACACTCCCGCCTAGCTGAGGTAAGCATGCTTAACACCCACAAACACTCCCGCCTAGCTGAGGTAAGCATGCTTAACACCCACAAACACTCCCGCCTAGCTGAGGTGAGCATGCTTAACACCCACAAACACTCCCGCCTAGCTGAGGTGAGCATGCTTAACACCCACAAACACTCCCGCCTAGCTGAGGTGAGCATGCTTAACACCCACAAACACTCCCGCCTAGCTGAGGTGAGCATGCTTAACACCCACAAACACTCCCGCCTAGCTGAGGTGAGCATGCTTAACACCCACAAACACTCCCGCCTAGCTGAGGTAAGCATGCTTAACACCCAGAAACACTCCCGCCTAGCTGAGGTAAGCTTGCTTAACGTCCACAAACACTCCTGTCTAGCCAAGGTAAGCATGCTTAACGTCCACAAACAGTCAAGCCTGGCCAAGATCAATGCTTATTGTGCTGGTAATCTAAGCTCCAACCTCTGCTACAGACCCCACTTGCTATTGATTGGTTTATTTCCCGATATAACACTGTCAGCTCCTGCTCATGGTTCAGACTTGCAATGCTGAGAAGAAAATAGGAAAGCAGAGGCCCATAAATGCCGACACGATGCTTTACTTACAGCTGCATTTGTATGTTGTGAATTTGTTTAGTCCTCAGTGATGAGAAATGTATAAAGGGGGGAATCTGTAAATTATGTTCCTTTGCTCACACCATGAGAAATGGAATACGAAATATGGAGCTGGAGACAGAGAGGATTTATATTTAGCCATACTGACATCTGAGGCTCACTGAAAAAATATTGAGCGGATATGTTCAAATATCTAGTGTGCTTTTGATACTAAAAATGGGTTTGATTCCATTGAAATAAGGCTATCAATCAATGCTTTTAAACATTATGAAATATACAGAAGAACATGACTTTCACTCTGTGAATAAATGTGAGATTTTGGCTTCTCTCTGAAATTAAGCAGACTTTGGCTCAGTGGGAGTTCAATTGGCATCCATAGAACAGCTTGTTCTAACACTGTCAGGGCACTGTCTGAAAAAGAGTATCTCTGCCAGATAGGTCTGTTTTTCATGCCAACAAAATGGATTGTTTATCACAGTGCACTATAGGATTTTAGTTCAGTGTTCAGTGAGAACTACATATCCCATGCATTTTTACCCCATACAACTTCTTTAGTGATGGGGACTGTGTTTAAAATATCAAGAAATCATATTCTGTTCACTTAAATGCCGTTTATTTTGTTGCTCCTATAATGAATATCATTACATATACAGATATTTGCCAAACAGGTAAACACCAGTATGAAGCCCCATAATAGTGTGCTGGGCTGAGGCTTGCTAGGAGGGATGGGGTCCAGTCCTCCATGAGGCCTTGTGGAGGTTCAGACAGTGCCTCAGATATCAATCCACAGCCTCCCATCAATGCACAATTGTGTGAGAAGGCCATGCCATGTGGATGACATCATTGCACTGCTCATCAAATCACTGGCTTACCGGATGTGCTGTGTGGACAGGTGCACCTCTCCCTGCAGCAAAGAAATATTGCTGACATAACATGACATTAACATGACATACCATGTCATAGTTCCCCAGTGGTCCATAGTCCATTGTTTGCGCTTTTCGCACCAACGTGCTTGGAAACATGCACTGTGAGGTGTGATGAGTGGTTTGTATCCTGCACAAGTTCTTGGTGGACCATTCATGTTGAATCTACTTGCTCATGCCCTGGATAGGATTATAGCTAATGTCTTAAGACTCTATGGGACTTGGGCGTATGATTATAGGTAAGGTCTTGTCTTTGGGATTTGAGTATGTGATTGTAAGTTGTAGGTAAGCACTTCTCTCCCCCATTCAGGTGCTGCAGCTGGGCTCAGACATCCTCCCCCAGTACAAGCAGGAGGCTCCAAAGACGCCCCCCCATATTATCCTCCACTACTGCACCTTCAAGACCACCTGGGACTGGGTCATCCTCATCCTCACCTTCTACACGGCCATCATGGTGCCCTACAACGTGTCCTTCAAGACCAAGCAGAACAACGTCACCTGGCTGGTGGTGGACAGCATCGTGGACGTCATCTTCCTGGTGGACATCGTGCTCAACTTCCACACCACCTTCGTGGGCCCTGCTGGGGAGGTCATCTCTGACCCCAAACTCATCCGCATGAACTATGTAAAGACCTGGTTTGTCATCGACCTGCTGTCCTGCCTGCCCTATGACGTCATCAATGCCTTCGAGAATGTGGATGAGGTCAGGCTCCCATTCCAAAATGGCTTCTTTTAATCAGAACTGGGTCAAACTTGAGTTTGGATAAAATATTATACATTTTAAGTATGTTAACTTTTTTATACCAGTAACATTTTCTGCAGACCCTGGATAATTAAGAAAACATACTGTAATCAAAACATCAAATCATATGAAATAATAGTTTTATTCTGAATATTGGTGGGAACAGTTCTCAGTAATCTGGTACCTAAAGGGTATTTTTAAGTATAATTAAAGAATGATTCAGACAATTATTTGACCCAGATGTGCTATTGGTGCAGCCATGTCTGCCCCTCCTGTTGGTTGATCACATACTCCTTTGCCCTTTGGTGCCCTCAGTATTGTGCAGGCTAAGTTCATTTGTCAATCTTACTTGGAGCAAGTATCCAGCCGGCATCTTTAGAAGGTGCATAAATCTCAATTTTCCCTGATTAATGTGCCAGTAATGTCTTTTCACTTTGTGACTTCATCTCCTCACCACATCCACAGAGGCTCATATGTATTCATGGTGACGCTGTCTGCCAAAATAATAGGAGAGAAGCTTTCCTTTATGACCTGTGTGGCATTTAAAAAGCAGAGAATTTCAAAACCTCTTTCTGTGAACTGGAACTAAACCCACTGAAACACTGCTGTGCATAGACACCCCTGTGGGTTATAATGCTGATTCAATTAATAAATTCAGAAAGCCTCTCATTTATCTGAAATCATGAAGAAAGTTACTCCCACTTGTTAAAATAAGCTATGAATAGCGAACCACACACTCCCTGAGCCTATTGGTTAGGATTAACCCAAGGACGTAGGTTTGATTGGACAGTTTGTAGGGACAGTATGTCAGTAAAAGCATGATGACTACGTGCAGGAATACAGTGATTTTGTTATCGGAATAGTATTTATATAATATTGTATGTATATCTCATGTTATAATCATACCCCCCCCCCCCCCCGTTTCCCCCCCCCCGTTTCCCCCAGGGTATCAGTAGCCTGTTTAGCTCTCTGAAGGTAGTGCGGCTGCTGCGTTTGGGACGAGTTGCTCGAAAGCTGGACCATTATCTGGAGTATGGGGCGGCAGTATTGGTGCTCCTGGTGTGTGTGTTTGGGCTGGCTGCTCATTGGCTGGCCTGCATCTGGTACAGCATTGGGGACTATGAGGTAATTGACGAGGACAACAACACAGTGCGCATGGACAGCTGGCTGTACCTGCTGGGCGAAACCACAGGCTCGCCATACCGCTTCAACCTCAGCGGCTCGGAGAAGTGGGAGGGGGGGCCCAGCAAGGACTCGGTTTACATCACCTCCCTGTACTTCACCATGACCAGCCTGACCAGCATCGGCTTCGGCAACATCGCCCCCACCAGCAACGGGGAGAAGATCTTTGCTGTGGCCATGATGATGATTGGATGTGAGTACTCCACCCCTTTCCTGTCCTGGCTTTGTGATTGGTTACAAGTACCTCACCCTTTCTTCTGCTGGTTTTGTGATTGGCAGGTACTACCCCCCCCCCCCCCCACCCCATTAGCAAGGTGTTTCTCATACTTTCCTCTGCTTGTTTTGTGATTATTATGTATTATTAGATTATAATATTCCTATACCTTCATTATCATGCATATATCATCATTATCATTGAGCGAGGGATTGATCCCCCAACGGTGGGGTTGTATGTGACCTAAGAGTTCGTATTTTAATCTAAAACAGCATAAATATGCTCCAAACATAATTAAACCTTTAGGAATTTCTACTGCTCCTTTGTGATTAAAGGGATGTGGGATATCACACAGAGGGCCATCACATAATTCAAATGTGTTTATTAAATTTGTAAATTCAGAAAGGTTCACATTAATCTCAGATCATGAAGAAAGATACTTCAGACTGACAATATGTATAGTGGACCACACACTCCCTCAGCCTGTTGTTAGGGGTCACCCAAAGACATAGGTTTGGCTAGAAGGTTGGAAGGCACAGTAATGTCAGTATGTCACTAAAAGCATGATGACCACATGTGGGGATGCAGTGATTTTGATATCACAATAATATCCTGTATTAGCATACAATAACCTCACTGTCTGCATTTCTTTTGGGAAAGAAATCAGGAGAGGAAAGGTACCTGGTTACCATGGCAACCACCATTCCAGGGTGCCTGTTTTAACAAAATAATAAAAAAAGACACTACACTAACATGTTCCACATAGAGAATGCAAAAAGAACAGTAGTTGGGAGCTTGATATATTTCTCTCTGATTTTAAATCAGAAATAGGACAAAGTAATTTAAAAATATTTCTTAATGACTTATTTCTACATAAAGCAGAATGTACGGTGCCCTCCAAAATTATTGGCACCCCTGATAATGATGACCACAAAATCCTGTATAAAATTACATATGTAATGAACTATATGTAATGCAATTTTACATTAATGCGGTTGTAAAGAAGAGTTTTTCAGCAAGACATCACTTTATTTTCCAAAAATATAGGTGTCCAAAATTCTACTTTGGAACTTCCACTGAAACTAGGTGTTAACTAGGTGTTCAGATGTTCAGATTGTGACAGCATTCATGCTGTTTTTCAGAAGCTGTGCGGCTCTGAAGCTATGCTGTTGAGTCTCAGTGTGTCAGTGCTGTTGAGTCTCAGTGTGTCAGTGATGTTGAGTCTCAGCGTGTCAGTGCTGTTGAGTCTCAGCGTGTTAGTGCTGTTGAGTCTCAGTGTGTCAGTGCTGTTGAGTCTGTGTTAGTGATGTTGAGGCTCAGTGTGTCAGTGCTGTTGAGTCTCAGTGTGTCAGTGCTGTTGAGTCTCAGTGTGTTAGTGATGTTGTGTCTCAGTGTGTCAGTGATGTTGAGTCTCATTGTGTCAATGCTTTTTAGTCAGAGTTTTCTTTACAGGATTTTCACTGCCCTCAGAACTGGTGTCTGTGTCTTTCTGATGTCTATGTCTTTCCAGCTCTACTGTACGCCACCATCTTTGGTAACGTCACCACCATCTTCCAGCAGATGTACGCCAACACTAACAGGTACCACGAGATGCTGAACAGCGTGCGAGACTTCCTCAAGCTGTACCAGGTGCCCAACGGCCTGAGCGAGCGGGTGATGGACTACATCGTTTCCACCTGGTCCATGACCCGTGGCATTGATACCGAAAAGGTATGGAACTGCACCTGTGGAACAAGGATGTGTTAGTTTAAATACCAGGACAGGGGTGAATGGGTTTACATGCAGCTACTGGGGTGAGTGGGTTTTAATACAGGGGCGGGGGTGAGTGGGTTTAAATACAGGGACTGGGGTGAGTGGGTTTAAATACAGGGACAGGGTTGAGTGGGTTTAAATACAGGGACTGGGGTGAGTGGGTTTAAATACAGGGACTGGGGTGAGTGGGTTTAAATACAGGGACAGGGATAAGTGGGTAAAGGGAGGTCTATTGATTTTAAATTCCAATTTCAGAAGTCAGCATTTGTTAATTAAACTTTGCCTTGGTCAGTGTGTTTGCAGGAATGAAATGCTGCACTACGCATGTACAATACACATTACACCTGTACAACACACTACACCTATACGACATACTACACATGTACAACACACTACACCTGTACAACACACTACACCTATACGACATACTACACATGTACAACACACTACACCTGTACAACACACTACACCTATACGACACACTACACATGTACAACACACTACACCTATACGACATACTACACATGTACAACAAACTACACCTGTACAACACACTACACCTGTACAACATACTACACCTATACGACACACTACACCTGTACAACATACTACACATGTACGACACACTACACCTGTACAACATACTACACCTATACGACATACTACACCTGTACAACACACTACAGCTGTACAACATACTACACCTGTACAACACACTACACCTATACGACATACTACACATGTACAACACACTACACCTGTACAACACACTACACCTGTACAACATACTACACATGTACAACACACTACACATGTACAACACACTACACCTATACGACATACTACACCTATACGACATACTACACCTGTACAACACACTACACCTGTACAACACACTACACCTGTACGACACACTACACCTGTACAACACACTACACCTGTACAACATACTACACATGTACAACACACTACACCTGTACAACACACTACACCTGTACAACATACTACACCTATACGACATACTACACCTGTACAACACACTACACCAGTGGAATTGAAGTTGGTTTACTGGCACATTCTTTTCATAATATTGACATATAGCAAATAAAAATCAATTGGCATACTGATACATATTTTTATTTTTATGAACTAATGATAATGAATATATACAATCTGTCTCCTCTGTCTTCCTCCTGTTCTGTTTTCCTCTCTGTCTCTCTCTCTCCGTCTTCTTCAGGTGTTACAGATCTGTCCTAAGGACATGCGGGCAGACATCTGTGTGCACCTGAACAGGAAGGTGTTTAAAGAGCACCCGGCGTTTCGGCTGGCCAGTGACGGCTGCCTCCGTGCCCTGGCCATGGAGTTCCAGACAGTCCACAGTGCTCCTGGGGACCTAATCTTCCATGCAGGCGAAAGCGTGGACAGCTTGTGCTTTGTGGTGTCTGGGTCCCTAGAGGTGATCCAGGATGATGAAGTGGTGGCCATTTTGGGTGAGTTTTGGGTACTTCAGGTTTATGCTCCAAAACTAGTAGGAATGATGCCTGCTATTTGCACTACTAAAACTAAAACTGGTGAATTGTGGGTAATGGCAGTTTGATTACAGAGATGGTGAGTTTTACTCTCCTTCCCAAAGCGCAAGCTAAGAGTTCATGTTTCTGAGTTCATGTAGCTACCACTAGCTTCCCCGGTACAATAGTGGGAGAAGTGTGTACACAAGCACGCACACACACACACACACACACACACACTACATTGTATGTTGCTTTATATAAGTACAAATGAAGTGGCACACACTGCTTTTCTGCTCTTAGGAAAGGGTGATGTATTTGGGGATGTATTCTGGAAGGAGGTGACCCTGGCACAGGCTTGTGCCAATGTCCGTGCCCTGACCTACTGCGACCTCCACATCATCAAGCGTGATGCGCTGCAGAAGGTTCTTGAGTTCTACATAGCCTTCTCCAACCACTTTTCCCGCAACCTACTGCTCACCTACAATCTGCGCAAGAGGGTGAGTAGTCTGCCCATCCCTGTGTGCAGCCAGTCTGTCCCAGCACACATCAGCCATGCAGAGTCTGCAGGTCTGCCCATCCCTGTGTGCAGCCAGTCTGTCCCAGCACACACCAGCCATTCAGAGTCTGCAGGTCTGCCCATCCCTGTGTGCAGCCAGTCTGTCCCAGTACACACCCAGCCATGCAGAGTCTGCAGGTCTGCCCATCCCTGTGTGCAGCCAGTCTGTCCCAGTACACACCCAGCCATGCAGTCTGCAGGTCTGCCCATCCCTGTGTGCAGCCAGTCTGTCCCAGTACACACCCAGCCATGCAATCTGCAGGTCTGCCCATCCCTGTGTGCAGCCAGTCTGTCCCAGCACACACCCAGCCATGCAGAGTCTGCTAATGGCTGGAAATCAACAGTGTTCCCGCAGTAAAGGGTTCTGATGGTTCTGTAATGGTTTGGGTTGCATATATGTTTCATTTCAAATGTAATGTGCTTGAGTAGAGAAACAAAATTTGTGTCCCTGTTCAAAGACTTATGGACTTACATGTACTTGCAAAATGGGTTCTGCTTTTCAAACTGTTCCTATGTTGGCTATCATGCATTTACAAACTGTTGTTGGCTGCTCTACTCTGAATAGTGAAATTGTATTTGCAGATTTGCTTAATGTATTGCCACCTTTAAAGATATTCCACTATATAGTGTAGAACAAAGAGCCAGGGTAGCCATTATACTATTAATTCTCTCCAAAAGTGGTTTGATTACATTTGTATTAAAAATAAAGGTTCTATTCCCTGTTTGCATCTAATTCCACATTAGATGAGCATGAGGGAGCACGGCAGCAGTTCTGAACCCTGTGTGATTGGGCTCAGATTAGGTGTGATTGGGTTAGGGTTTGGATTAGGTGTGATTAGGTTAGGGTTCGGGTTTGGGTTAGGTGTGATTGGGTTAGGGTTAGGTGTGATTGGGGATATGGCTTCAGTTGATGGAATCCCAACAGAAACCAGCTGCTCAGCACAAAGACCAATCAGAAGCCACAGACAGTGTACCATAGAATAATGCACAACAGACGAAGGGTTGTGTCTGCAGTAACACAGGAATTTACTCAACTGTGGTTTCAGTTTGGAGCTGAAATTAAATATTTCCGTTTGAAGCAATTTCCTTGCAAACAGGAAGTGGGCTTCAGTAGGGATTGAGTAAGCTACATGAAATAGCATTGATTCAGTCTGTGAATAACTGAACTCACTGACTTCTCCCCTCCGTGATCTCTCACTGATCTCCCCTCCGTGATCTCTCACTGATCTCTCACTGATCTCCCCTCCCTGATCTCTCACTGATCCCTCACTGATCTCTCCTCTGTGATCTCTCTCTGATCTTTGAGGTAGGTGTGATGTGTGGCACAGTCTGTAGTGTGGCCAGCATGCAGGTAGGTGAGTGTAACAGAGAGAGTAGGTGAGTGTTACAGAGAGAGTAGGTGAGTGTTACAGAGAGAGTAGGTGAGTGTTACAGAGAGAGTAGGTGAGTGTAACAGAGAGTAGGTGAGTGTAACAGAGAGAGTAGGTGAGTGTAACAAAGAGAGTAGGTGAGTGTTACAGAGAGAATAGGTGAGTGTAACAGTGTTACTGTTTGGTTATGGAGAGTGTAGGAGAGCAGTCCTCTTCTCTGAGACTGTGGTACTAGTGTTCTTGCACAGGCCCTGTGAGGAATGGCTGCTGACATTAACACCATATCCACCCATGGCATTATGGGAAGGAAGCCTGTACATCTGCATCTGTGAGACTGTTGCAGTCTTAGGGATCTGATGGAGGAGTGTTGCAGAGGTGGAGGCAGGGGTTGGCTGAGCAACTGAGCATGCTCAATGGGGTGCCACTGTTACTGAGGTAGCATCAGGTAGTATGTTACCTATGTAAAATATATATTTTATATATGCATAAAATAAAGCAGTTTCAAGATATTTCAATTATTGATCAGATGAGAAAATATAGGGACTGTTATTAATATGTTATTTTCTTTTGTGTGTGAAATAAATGAAATGTAAATCTGGTATTCGTATCTACCGAAGTAACGTAACTCCCAAACCCACCATGTCTGTCCTGAATTGTCATTGGCCTTTTTTGCAGAACCGCTTTTGTGTTTTTCCAGAACCACTTTCAAGTTTTTCTTTCAGAACCTTTTCAGGGTTCCAATATTACACAATTTCCACTAAAGCTGTGGTGGTTGAGAAATTTGCCAAGTTAAAGTTTCACTTCAGTTTTTGCAGTTCCTTTTTCACTGTATAACAATGTTTGCTTTGAGCTTTTCAATATGTCACCTAATTTAACCACCTAACGCACTTCCAGAGACAGAGGTGTCTGCCTAACATATACTATATGTAACATATACTATATATATGTATATATACACACACACACACATATATATATATATATATACATATATATATATTAGAGAATTGCATGTATATTAAAAATTCCTTTTCTGGCATGTTCTATCAATACAAGTCATTTACCCAACACTAATTTTCTCTGCTTGTGTTTCTTTGTGCAAAATACACATATAGAATGGCATTTTAAAAGCTGATGATGCAATGAATAATATATATTAAAGATAATACTATGCATTAAAGAATTAAAGATAATACTATGCACAGTGGCTTTGTAAATATTGCATTGTAAAGACAGATGGAAAGTGTTACTTGCTACTTTTTGCTGAAATTTCTCTGAACAACACTAAAATGCACTGTGTGACAAAAGTTTTATTTGCTGGTATGTTTCACTGTGTAGCTACTGAAGATGATTTTTATAAAAGATGGCAGAGTTGGGTAACCTGTCCTGTACATGTTGGTCAGATGCAGTCTGATGCCAGAATAGAGAAGAAGGAAGAGGAAGTGAGAGGGCTGGGACATGTGAGAACAGGGCAGGTCCTCTTCTGAAGCAGTGCTTCTGGGTTTAGTGTCTCACCATTATTCTGCAACTGAGGTTTTCACTTGATTTGTTCATTGTAGTTTCTCTTTAGTTTTCAGTCATTACTTAGAACTAGGTAGAAGTAATAGTCTGAAATGTCTTTAAATTCTGGAAGTATTAAAAAATACATTTTTGGAACTTGAGCCTGTTATGAATACTGAGTGCTATGCTATGACATAGTTGGAATTACAGAGACATGGCTTTGGGAAAGGGATGGGGATGAATATAATGTAGAGGTGTGCAAACTTATTAGGAAGAACAGATCCAATAGGAGAGGTGGGGGTATAGCCCTCTACATAAAATCATCTTAACGTGAAGGAAATTCCAGAAATTGACCAACCAAGGCCAAGGGAGGACATTTGGATTAAGCTCATAGAGACATGAGAAAGGCCTTTAACACAGGCACATGTTACCGGCCGCCAGACACACTACTTCAGTCAGTAGTGTAAATACAATGCTCTGTCAATATAAAAGCAGCTCAGCAGGAAGGAGAGACTATTATTATGGGTGACTTCAATTACCCCGCTATTAATTGGGAATTGATGACAGGACAAGGAAAAAGTGAGGAAGAATATTTAGATGTTATAAATGACCATTTTTGGCATAGTATGTCAGTGAGCCTACAAGAGGGAAATCAGTTCTGGATCTGGTGCTATGTAATGATCTTGACAGAATTTACAGCATAGGTAGTGGAGGCACTTGGGACAAGTGAGCATTCTGCAGTTAGTTTTTATATATTTTGGCAAATAAAGAGGGCTTTCTCTCAGAATTTTTATCCTTAGGCATGCCAATTTTAATAAGATGTGAGCGAGTTTAAGTAATATAGACTGAATGCAACTTCTTGATTATGAGACTGTAAATGAAAAGTGGGGCAGGTTCAAAATGATTCTTGATGCACAATGTAAATTAATTCCAAAGGTTATTAAAAGTAAGTTGAAAAACAGTCTTCCCAGCAGATGAACAAAGCTATATGGGAGAGCCTGAGAAAAGAGAATATGCTTTATAAGATATATAAAAGAGACAATATGGGGAGTAAAAAGGCTGAATATTGTGATATGCGTGTTAAGGTTAAAGAAAACAAAGGGTTGGGAAAAGGCTCTTTGAGTAGAAAATTTCCCAACATGCAAAAAGTAATCCTAAACAATTCTTTTAGCACTGCAGTAGGACAAGTAAAATCAGAGAGAATGTCAAGTGCATTAAGAATAAAGAACATATGAGAATAGGGATATTGCTGATGCTTTAAATAGTTACTTTGATTAGAGCTTTCCCGAGAGGAGGTTACTAATGGACAGGAAGGCATATTCAGTACTGAGTGCCTTAGCAGATATTGAGATCATCTTTTAGACCATCTGTAGAAATAGGAGAAATTTCAAATGGCACAGGGAAGGTCATGCTTGACAAATCTTTTGGTGTTCTTTGAGGAAGCTACCAAGTGGTTTGATTGTAGTAGGGCTTATAATATTATATATTTGTATTTCCAAAAAGCATTTTATAAGGTACCACATGAGAGACTCAAAATGAAAACAGTAGGAATTACAGGAGGTATTTCACAATGGGTTCGAAACTGGCTACTGGTGTGCATGTGTGCGTGTGTGTGCGCGCGTGTGCATGATCATCATGATGCCACAAACTGCACAGCTACTGCGCTGCACCCAGTCTAATCCCCACAACCATCCTTCACAAGTAAAGATGAGAGACACCTGGACACAATCTGCACATTTAATCCCAGAATTAATTTCTGATGTAGACCCTGTGATCACATTTAGAATGTATCATAGGTACATTCTCTCGCTTTGTCCCTAACCCTGTTCCTCCTCTCTCAGATATCTTATGTACTAATTTTGCACATACATTGTGGTTGTTGTAAATGTAGTAAATGGTGGTTGTTGTAAATGTAGCAGCCAGTGGTGACTGGACACAACCCACAGCTGCCATTTACCCACACGCTGCGTCTGTTGGATCGATTGAAATTCCAGAATGTGGTAAAATTGAGTGCACCACAACACTGGTAAATATAATTTATAGGAAGATAAATCTGTTGGTCATGGCTCTCCTTGAGAAAAAATTGGTTGAGTAAATCCAATCTTGCAGAATGATTTAAGAGGAGTCTGGAGTGCTGTAGTTCCTGTCTGATGCTTTGACGGAGAGCTGCTTCTGCAGCAGACAGAGGTCTGTGTGTAAAAGCAGGAGTGTGACTGCTGGCTTGGCTCCGTCTGTTCCAGATCGTGTTCCGGAAGATCAGTGATGTGAAGCGTGAGGAAGAGGAGCGTTTGATGAGGAAGAACGAGGCACCACTGAACCTACCTCCTGACCATCCCGTGCGCCGGCTGTTCCAGCGCTTTCGGCAGCAGAAGGAGGCGCGGCTAGCGGCCGAACGAGCCAATCAGGATGAGTCCGATCTGGAGAGAGGCATTGCCTGCTTGGGGCAGACCACCATCAACAAGGTCATTGCCTCCACCAGCGTTGTTACAGTGACTGAGAGCCCAGCCACACCCATCCTCTCTGCCACTTCTACAGCCAGAGGCTCCGCCCATGTCAAGCTTGAGGGCCCCGCCCCCTCCAACCCTTCCAGGCCCAGCGAACCCTCCAGGGGTAAGGGTTGGGGCCGTTTCCGTGAGAACGCAGGGAAAGGAGAGGGCTGGAGCGAGGTTTCAAAGGCTGAGTCCATGGAGATGCTTCCGGAAAGAACTAAGACCATCCAGGAGACATCCCTGAAGAAGACCGACTCCTGCGACAGCGGAATCACCAAGAGCGACCTGCGGCTGGAGAGGGCTGGGGGGGGCGGGGAGGCGCGGTCTCCCCAGGACCGCAGCCCGGGGCGACCCGAGGCCCAGTTCTGCCCCATCCCGGAGCACTCCCTGCACGCCTCTGTGCTGGAGCTCCGGCAGGAGCTCAGGGAGGAGATCAGTTCCCTCAGTACCCGCATGGGGGCGCTAGAGAGCCAGATCTCCCTGGTGCTCAGGATACTGCAGGCTGGGAAACGCAACTCCTCAGCCCCACAGGCTCTGTCACAGCCCCCCTCCCCCGAATCCGACAAAGAAGACATCTTCTCCTAATGCCGGTGAGGACAGTCTTATGCACAAACCCCCAGGGGGCATTGCTCCTGCTGTCCACCAGGGGGAAATGAACCTGTGAAGCAGAAGCTGCACTGTGGCACTTCCTTGTGAATCTGTAAGCCAGTGCACCTGACCTGAGACTGAACATGTTAACCTTTTAGGCACCAGTAGAATCCCTGCAGATCGAGACCAAATAAAACCATAAAACATCTCATTTCAGATCTAATATTCAGAGAAAATGATCTTATTTTATATAATTATATGTCATGGTTTGTAATGTTTCAAAGCTCCACAGGAGTCTTCACATTTTACAATTTTTTTAAGTGTCAAGTATTTTAAATACTTGCCTATATTTGACTCCTGCATTAAACCTGGTAATACACTGGATCACAGCCCTGCTGGATCTGTACAATAGATTGTATAGTATTTCCTAAGTTATTTTGTAAAATTTTAAAAGAAAAGAACAAATTTATATTTTTTATTAATCAACAGAGTATCTGTTGGAACAATTTGTTCTATCAACTGATTTCATTTTTCCTAAAGGATAAATTCCTTGTTTACTTTTTATCTTTTTTACTTTTCCTTGCCTTGCTGATTGGACTGCTTTTTGTTTATATTCAGCAGCTGTGTACCTTCACAAACCACCCACTCCTTCCCTCTCCTGTCCCACATGGCTCCATCCCTGAACCCATAATATTTCACAGATGCATCCTGGGAATGTGAGAGCAGGAGAGTAAGTGATACTATTGTAGCATTTTTCACTGAAATATCATTTGATTCTGTCGTAATACTGTGTATAAATGTACAGGTGACCACATGCAGAATATTTATCCTGCATATTTACACCATTTAATATGTCATAGGACATGAAATGAACATCACATCATAAACAAAAAAACAATAATGGTTTTGAAGCTGAGACTGTTAAGCATTGTTAGTTAAACATTGCTAGTTAAGCACTGCTAGTCAAAACTCTGTTAAACTGAACTGAAAACTGCAACTGTTGAAAATATGTGTAAAGTTATGTGAAATATTTGTAATAAACTATTTTATACCTGAGTATATGTGGATTATTTATATAATGATTTACTGTAGAGTAATATGGTGTAGTATTCATGCACAGTGAATGCATGGCTTTGCAGTGCCCTTAATGTGTATATGAAAAGGAATCACTTAAAGGAAAGTCAAATCTTATTCCTCTTTCTATTTGTGAAGCAGTGTGTGATGCATGTATGATAACCTCATGTTAAATGAGACCTTATTGAGGTGTCAGGGGGGTCCTGGGGGTGGTTTATTGATAGCAGTGGTGTAATTGCTTCTGAGATTCATAATTCAGCCCAAACCAGTGACACGGAGAACCATCACCATGGCGACTGAAGAAAAATGCTGGGGGGGCAGATAGGCTGCTGGGAGGACTGGTTCTAACTCACCCAATAAAGGGGTTAAAAGCTGGATTTAAGATGGAGTCTGCGAACAGAAATGTAGTTACACACTGCTCATCCAAACAGCTGTTAATAGTGTTAATGGCAAATCATCCATTTTCTTAACTTTGTACTGCCCTGTTAGAGAACAAAACCAGACTGAACTGAACTGAATCTGTATTACAGGCTTCACCTCTATAAAACACCTGGCAGAACTGGGCCTGTTATTCAGACAGAATAGGTGCATGGCCCAGTACTGAGAGAGGCTGTTATATTTATCTTTCCTGGTTTATACCAGGTCATCTGTCCCAACATTTACACAGAACAGAGAGCAGATCTGGAGAGTGTGGAGAGAGGAGTGGTGTTGCAGAAGCACAGACGGTCTTATTTACTGCTTTGTCCTTGTGGGTGAAATGACACTTCATGACTGCGCACACAGGCTGTGTGTCATGCACCCCACTCACCCAAAGGCAGGCAATCCAATCCGTTTCACTGACAGAGACAGAACTCGCAGAACGTGATTGATGGGCAGGAAACTATTACTATTTTACACCATCAGCACAACTGTTCTGGCCTGCAGCCATGAACTAGCATTCAGTATGCAGTGAATATAAACCCATTTTAAACTATATTCATCAAACAGCCACCAGAAAAAGTATGGCTGTGCACAGGCAAAAAAGACATTGCAACTGCATATGTATCTTTTAAAGTAACCATACAGTAATCCAATATAAAAGTATCCCAAAAGGGATCTACATAACATCTTAAAATTCACCCTTCTATTAACACAAGTAAGCAATAGAATTCCTGTAGGCTGCTATTATCGTGTGGATGGACTTTCCCCTTGTGTCACAGCTGCTGCTTGGGTTTCCCCTGAACGCCGCTTCTCTTTGCCTCCTTGCTGACCCACCATCCGTCTGCAGATAAAATGACCATAACATCAAAGCTGATCATGTTTGTGTATGGTACATTAGGTACATAGGTACATAGCTACATTAGCTACATAGCCACATTAGGTACATTAGGTACATAGCTACATTAGCTACATAGCCACATTAGGTACATAGGTACATAGCTACATTAGCTACATAGCCACATTAGGTACATTAGGTACATAGGTACATAGCTACATTAGCTACATAGCCACATTAGGTACATAGGTACATAGCTACATTAGCTACATAGCCACATTAGCTACATTAGGTACATAGCTACATTAGCTACATAGCCACATTAGGTACATTAGGTACATAGCTACATTAGCTACATAGCCACATTAGGTACATTAGGTACATAGGTACATAGCTACATTAGCTACATAGCCACATTAGGTACATAGGTACATAGCTACATTAGCTACATAGCCACATTAGCTACATTAGGTACATAGCTACATTAGCTACATAGCCACATTAGGTACATTAGGTACATAGCTACATTAGCTACATAGCCACATTAGGTACATAGCTACATTAGCTACATAGCCACATTAGGTACATAGCTACATTAGCTACATAGCCACATTAGGTACATAGCTACATTAGCTACATTAGGTATTTGTTCTGAATGTGGGCCATGAACAACCTCGTCACGCTCATAGTACCGTAAGGTCAGTGCAGTAATGTTACTCTGTTTAGTGTTAATGTGAGTTTTTCTGTTTCCTTGACTACATCCCCTCTCCCATGCAGAGGGTGACAGAAATCCCATAATGCCTTGCGTTAGTAACTGTGTGTCTGTAACTCAGGAGGCTCTCCGCAGGTCTGAATGCCAGGAGGTATTTAAACACCTGAGATGAGAACAGGAGGGAAGCAGGCCACTCATTGGTCAGTCAGAGGAGGCAGTGCCAGCACTGTGATCACTCTTTCCCCCTTCACACCTCCAGTAGGGAGACAGGGTGCTGTGATCACTCTTTCCCCCCTCACATCCCCTCTCACACCTCCTGTAGAGAGACAAGCAGCACTCAGCTCAGTCTGTTCTCCTGCCTCATATTTCAGTCCAACCTAAGAGCGCTTTCTCCCAAATTCATGTAAAGCTCTAGAGTGGAGTGCTGCCCCCTTTAGAGGAGGGGTTGTGTCTTACTGTGTGGGAGTGGGAATGTATTGGTAATGTCTGATTGAATTTCCCTATGAATGAGCGCTCATTACCACGCAGAAGAGCCCCAGCCAAACAGCACATTCAATCTGCTGGGAACTCTGGAGACAATGTGGAACACGCCTGCATCACATTCTTATTTCTGAAAGCAGTGCAGCCGCACTTCACCAGCTGAGTGTTTTTTCACAGTCAGGACTAATATCACAGCGCTCCTTACAAGCAATTAGTGCTCTGGAAGAAAGCATGAAACACCCTCACTACTTGTGTGATAGCATGCCATCACAAACCATCTCACCTGCAATTCATCAAACCCACATACACCATCCATTTGCTATGATATTTTTTGCATATGACCATCTAACTTTTATTTGTCTATCCATGCAGGAATCAAACAGAAACTCAAACAATGAAGATTTTCAGTTTGGTGTCCTGTATGAAGAAATATTAAGAAAAACTGAGATTAATGGGAATAAAGGGTTTCACACAAGATTCACACAGAATAACTGCAGATTCACACAGAGTAACTGCAGATTCATACAGAGTAACTGCAGATTCACACAGAGTAACTGCAGATTCACACAGAGAATAACCACAGATTCACATAGAGTAACTGCAGATTCATACAGAGTAACTGCAGATTCACACAGAGAATAACCACAGATTCACACAGAGTAACTGCAGATTCATACAGAGTAACTGCAGATTCACATGGGGTCTCACTGTGTCCTTGATCTGTCCTGCAGATGCATTTAATCAGAGCTGCTGAGACTGTCACTTCCTGTAACAGCTATTTACTGTAGAGCTAATGAAAGGGATGAAAAATCAATAGCCCCTCCCCCTCAGCGTCTACCAAAAGGCCCTTCACATGTGCAAATCTACCGTGTCACTTGGCTGCTTGAAGTTCGAGATGTGAATGTGCTTCTGATTGCTCTGTTCATGTCCTCTCCTCTGCTTGTGTGACACCACTGCTCCCCCAAAGCCCTTTCTCCCGTACCTTTAAAACAACCTTGATTGTTAACTACTTTCTTAGAGAAGTGAAAAAGCAACACAAACTTTCGCTTGAAATTATGACCACCTGGATAACCAAAAAGTTTCCATTACTTGTGTTCACTTTCATTTTTAGTTTTCCTTTTCACTTGCCGACAAAGCATCCCTTTACTCAGCTAACACCAGTCAGAAAAGGAACACTAAGAAAATATATAAGAAATGGAGGTGGATAGTTGGCAGTTTTTATGCCTGTTTTTCTTTATTCTTAGTAGATTACAGATTGCAAACACTGCAGGGGTGATGTGTATACGGCAGCTTCGCTTGTCATAGCATACCTGTGTGGGCCATTTGCACCTGTATGGGGCATTTTCAGAGTTCTGAAGTTCAGCCAGTCAGAGATGCAGCTCAGGGGTCAGCCCTAGAAAGCCCATCTGCTCTCAGCCTTGGCCTGATCACAGACAGTAAGGGGCATTGTGGGCGCAGGCAGCAGGCCAGGGGCATCAGGAGGACAGGAATAAACAGACCTCAGGACTGCCAGCAGCTCTGAGCCACACCAGCTGGCCTCATAAACAGCCAGGACTCATGCACAGCTAGGCCTCATACACAGCTAGGGCTCATACACAGCCAGGGCTCATACACAGCTAAGGCTCATACACAGCCAGGGCTCATACACAGCTAGGGCTCATACACAGCCAGGGCTCATACACAGCTAAGGCTCATACACAGCCAGGGCTCATACACAGCTAGGGCTCATACACAGCCAGGGCTCATACACAGCCAGGGCTCATACACAGCCAGGGCTCATACACAGCCAGGGCTCATACACAGCCAGGGCTCATACACAGCTAAGGCTCATACACAGCCAGGGCTCATACACAGCTAAGGCTCATACACAGCCAGGGCTCATACACAGCTAGGGCTCATACACAGCCAGGGCTCATACACAGCTAAGGCTCATACACAGCCAGGGCTCATACACAGCTAGGGCTCATATCACACACAACTAGGCCTCATACACAGCCAGGGCTCATACACAGCTAGGGCTCATACACAGCCAGGACTCATACACAGCTAGGCTTCATACACAGCCAGGGCTCATACATAACTAGGCCTCATACACAGCCAGGGCTCACACACAACTAGGCCTCATACACAGCCAGGGCTCATACACAGCTAGGGCTCATACACAGCCAGGGCTCATACACAGCTAGGGCTCATACACAGCCAGGGCTCATACACAGCTAAGGCTCATACACAGCCAGGGCTCATACACAGCTAAGGCTCATACACAGCCAGGGCTCATACATAACTAGGCCTCATACACAGCCAGGGCTCACACACAACTAGGCCTCATACACAGCCAGGGCTCATACACAGCTAGGGCTCATACACAGCTAGGGCTCATATCACACACAACTAGGCCTCATACACAGCCAGGGCTCATACACAGCTAGGGCTCATACACAGCCAGGGCTCATACACAGCTAAGGCTCATACACAGCCAGGGCTCATACACAGCTAAGGCTCATGCACAGCCAGGGCTCATACATAACTAGGCCTCATACACAGCTAGGGCTCATATCACACACAACTAGGCCTCATACACAGCCAGGGCTCATACACAGCTAGGGCTCATACACAGCCAGGACTCATACACAGCTAGGCTTCATACACAGCCAGGACTCATACACAGCTAGGCTTCATACACAGCCAGGGCTCATACACAGCCAGGGCTCATACACAGCTAGGCTTCATACACAGCCAGGGCTCATACACAGCCAGGGCTCACACACAGCCAGGGCTCATACATAACTAGGCCTCATACACAGCCAGGGCTCATACACAGCTAGGGCTCACTGAGGAAATAAAACGGGTGGGAAAACATCTCAGATGCTGAGAGTTTACAAAGCGGCCATATTGCATTGCTCTTCCCACTAATCATCGTGGTGTTCATAGTGCGCTGACTACACAAATGAAATCAAATCAAATTTTATTTGTATAGCGTATTTCACAGCAATTGTCACAATACGCTTTACAGACAACCCTGGCCTAGGTCCCCACAGGAGCAAGCCTAAGGCAACAGTGGCAAGGAAAACTCCCTGTGGCAGATGGGAAGAAACCTTGGAAGGAACCAGGCTTAAGGGGGAAACCTATCCTCCTCTGGTCAGCTCAGGGTGTTGATTGGTGACCAACATGGTCAGTCAGTCAATGTTTACAGTGTTCGTAATACGGCTCAGATGGTGGGCGGGACCGGGTGGTGGGGAGCAGCAGGTGGCAACAGACGTGGGCAGGGACAACCATACTTGCCTATCAAAAGCCAGCCCATGTAAAGTGGGGTCACAGCTGATTGATAGCTGACAGTAAGGAAAGGATGCCACCCCACAAAGCTCAATAACTACAGGCTTCTCCCACCCTGTCTCCAGACTATAACTGATTATAAGCCTGAGCATAAAGGTGCATTTTTAATCTAGATTTAAAACCTGAAAATGAATTTCAAACGCCAGTCACATCACACAGTGGCCATTATAAGGACCACTGCTCCAGTCTGAGACCAGCTGTGGACAACTTTAAGAAGCTACTTGTCAAAAGGTCTCAAAACCCGTTCCTTTGCCTGTATGTTAATGACAGTGATGAAGGACTTACAGCCTTTAGTTCCGTAGAGGGTACGTGCAGAGAGGTTCCAAAATGTTTCAAAGATAATATTCATATTGTATAGCACTTTTCACAGTGGACTGTCACAAAGACTATTTACAGAGAGACAGAAGGAAAATCAAGATCAAGACATTAATGATAATTCAAAAGGGATGGAGAGCACATAGGGGTTAAGGAAACATTGTTCAGCATCACAGTTCTATGGTGATTATCTGTGCTTCACAAAATAATTTAAAGCAGTTTGCTTTGTTACCTCATACAATATTTAGGAAAATGAAATGAAGATGTTCCATCACAGCTCAGTCTGCAGCCTGTACGATCACCTTTAGTAAAGTCCTCACAATTAGGGGCATTCACAATATTACCTCCAAAAATGGTCTTTTCATTAGCAGGGACGGTGAATGTGGCAATTGTAAGCTAAAAGTCCACAGATTTCAATGCCACTGATTTCTCTTTATTGTAATGTTTGTCAAATCAGGGCTTACAACTGTAGAACTGGCTTTGTAGTTTATAATGCATGCAGCCTGGTCCTGAGTGCATATAACAGCAGATCCTGACGCTAACGCTCCTGTTAGCCATCAGGAATCCCCCCAGGAAACCCCCATCATCCTTCTGCACCCCCCCCCCCATCTCCCCTCTGCAATGCAGTTTCAGCCTTTTTTGTTTTTCATCCCCTTCTCTTGGGCGACCCTTTCTGGAGGCGTTCCTGCATGTACAAATTTACTACACTGCCTCTGCCTTATTCTTCACCCTGAGACTGGAGTGCCCCCTAGTGAGCATTACCAGCACTGCATCTTTGCTGCATTAACAATAAAGTGTGCCAGTCAGACGATGCGGCGGCAGAAAGCCCCCCCCCCCAGCTCAGCTGCCCAAAGTCACATGACCCCGCAGGCCTGTTTAATATTCACGTGCTGATGTGTCTGAATTTCCTCAGGATGTCCTAGAGAAGTCAGGAGAGTCCTCACACATTGCAGGAGCTACAACACACTGCAGAAGCTACGACACACTGCAGAAGTTACGACACACTGCAGGAGCAACGACACACTGCAGGAGCTACAACACACTGCAGGAGCCACTACAACACTGCAGAAGCTACGACAGGACATGGGTCCTTAGAGATGATAAAATGAGAGAGCAGGGAAGACAGCTGTCCAAATGGAAGATAATGAAATGGGTGTAAGTGGGTTAGGGTTAGGGTGTAATCTGTGCAGTGCATTGACTCTGGGCAGGCGGGCGTATAAACACACGGATGAGCTGAGCTCAGCACTATGACTGTTCTAGCAGCACAGCTCTGGCCTGCTATGTCTCCCCCAACCAGTCACATTGTTTAAGCAGAAAGAGATGGGGGGATGGGGGGGGGGGAGAGAGAGAAAGGGAGGGAGGACCGGAGAGAGAGAAAGGCAGAGAAAAAGGGAGGGAGATAGAGAGAAAGAGAAAGGGAGAGAGGAGGAGGGAGAGAGAAAGGGAGAGAGGGGGAGGGAGAGAGAAACAGAGAGAGAGAGGGAGGGAGAGTAGGAGAGAGAGAGAAAGGGAGAGAGGGGGAGGGAGAGAGAAAGAGAGAGAGAGAGGGAGGGAGAGTGGGAGAGAGAGAGAAAGGGAGAGAGGGTGAGGGAAGAAGATAGAGAGGGGGAGGGAGGGAGATACAGAGGGAGGGAGAGAGAGCGCGTGCATGCAAATGTGTATTTGCATGTTTTTTCTCCCCCTTCCTTGGTTGACGGGGTTTGTTGTTCATCATTTAATTTATGTCTCAAAGCTTTAGCAACAAAAGTCCACTTATCATGCAAATAAAGTACACTCTGAGTTTGAGAGTGTGTGTTAAAACAGTGAGTGAGAAAGAGAGGGGAGTGTTTTTAAAACACTTACACATTCTAATACACAGATGCGAACCCTTTGTGTATAAACCCCACAGCACTGTGCGTGTTCTACCTCATTATGTTCCCTCAGAGCCTCGATATGATGGGTTAGAGGCTTCACCAGGTTCAGTTTAACTCAGGAAACCACGGGATTGCAGAAAGGCTCCCACAAGCACAAGATTTATAATAACCCACTGCACCCAACTAGCATTATTTTTACAATCATTTCCCAATGTGCTTATATTAACTCAACAACTACACCTGATACACCTAACACTTAGCTAGGCTACCTAGTTAGCTAGGTGAGGTAGTTAACCAGGCAAATATGCAGCCATCCAGAAGAGGTTAATGATGCAAACCACAAAAAAGCAGGTGGGAAGGTCAGTGTAAAATATCTGCTAGTTATTAACAGGACAACTTGGTAGGCATGTTGCGTACATCACGCGACTGGGACGATTGGAGTAACGGAATAATAAATAAATGAATGTGGCTTTAATACTCATCTAAATGTTGTGTACCATTTCCTTCAGCTTTTATTAAAGAAAAGAGAGAATGTCCAGAATAAAGCCAGTAGGGTAACTGGGGTTTGGCTGTTTGGTTTAATAGTTCACCTTACTCTGGTTCAGATCTAAAAAACAGGGGTGGAGGGGAGATGAGAGTGTGCTCTTTTGTGGGTAATGTGTCAGATGTCATGGTAACAGGGCAACCGAGCACTGTGATTGGCTGGGGCAGTAGGATGGTCTGTTCCTGTCAGCTGAGAGAACTGCTGAGTGGACGCCCCAGGAGTTCATGGCCTCCTATTATTTAGCAGATTTGTTTTTGCATCCTGGCTGAAGCTTCTAGTGAGAGAGCAGAACCCGCATTAGGATTATATATGTGCCTTTGCACCGACCCGGGGGCAGAACCTAACAAATGTGTGGGGTGAATTGGTAAGAAACACTTTCTCTTTGCTTTTAATTGGGTTTTGGGGCAGGGGGGATCTGGTGTGTAATTCTTGTGTAAGCAAGTCAGCTCTTAGGTAATAGGCGATTGTGATTACTTTTTGTGGGGGAGGGGGTGACTCAGGGTTAGGGTGGGGGTGTACTGTGCTTACTGCAGAAACACCATTTCAGACAGGTAGGACCGCGATCATACTGAGACAGACTGCAGCAGAGCCCTTTACTGCCTAAAAGGTCAGGCTTAAATGTGCTGGAGCCCAACACTAACCTAGCAGGAAAAGAACGGATTTGCACATTCATGTGAATGGTTAATGGCTAATGTATAATTTAGAAAGACAACTTAGCTCGTTAGAAAAGGGCCTATATAGCAATCACTGGCCCCTGTATGGACCCAAACCTGGATTCAGAAAACACACTGGTCTGTGATTGGTATGCACCTGCTCTGTAACAATGGCAGTGAGCGAGGGTTTGCCCAGGCGGAGTACCGATTAACAGACCTTCGCCAGCACACTAAGAGCCAGCTCCTCTCGCTAGCACACTAAGAGCCAGCTCCTCTCGCTAATACACTAAGAGCCAGCTCCTCTCGCTAGCACACTAAGAGCCAGCTCCTCTCGATAGCACACTAAGAGCCAGCTCCTCTCGCTAGCACACTAAGAGCCAGCTCCTCTCGCTAGCACACTAAGAGCCAGCTCCTCTCGTTAGCACACTAAGAGCCAGCTCCTCTCGCTAGCACACTAAGAGCCAGCTCCTCTCGCTAGCACACTAAGAGCCAGCTCCTCTCGCTAGCACACTAAGAGCCAGCTCCTCTCGCTAGCACACTAAGAGCCAGCTCCTCTCGCCAGCACACTAAGAGCCAGCTCCTCTCGCTAGCACACTAAGAGACAGCTCCTCTCGCTAGCACACTAAGAGCCAGCTCCTCTCGCTAGCACACTAAGAGCCAGCTCCTCTCGCTAGCTGCTCCAGGCCAGACAGAAGGATGCCAAGGTTCTGGCTTCTGGCTCAAGGGACTTCAGCGACCAGTCAGTAATGTTCCCCAGCAACCCAGGGCACACCAAAGGTCACACAGAGGTCAGAACCTGACATAGACCCATTTCCATTTTACCCCAGAACCACAGAGGAGGGGAGAGAGGGAAAGAGAGGAGAGAGGGAGAGATGGAGGAAGGGGAAGATGGAGAAAAGGAAGAAGAGAAAGAAGGACAGCGGTAGGGAGAGGAGTGGGAGGTAGAGAATGAGAGAGGGAGGGAACGACAGCACTCAAACCATTTCAGAACTGTTCCACCTCACCAGAGAGGATTTAAAGGAGAACCAAAAAAAGTGCAGCGTCGGGAAGCGACGGCCATTACACGCCTGGATGCTTTCTGTTCTTTGGGACGAGGGCTAGGACAAAGCAGAAGGAATGCCTGGCTCACTGTTACTCACCGATTGCTGCTGCCATTTTGGGGATGTGGCTAAAGCTGAAGAGAGGACTTCAATCTGCAGGAGCTCAATAGCAGACGTCTTCTGAATGGGACTATGAATCTGTCACCAAGGATAACTGCATCTTACGGAGATCACTATTATGGGATGTTTTACAGAACTAACCCAACAGACATGTGACAACCTGGGATACACCTCTTCCCTCATCACATACCTGAGGATTTAAACCAGGAAGTAAATCTGCCCCAAAACATTTTGTTTCCCTGAGTCACACCCTGGAGGCAGGGATGGGTGAGGAGCGGACAGGGCATCAGGGAGGGGGGGCAAGCTGCAAAAAACAATGTTGCCCTTGGTATACCACCCTCAGAACACAATGGCTTCAGCAAGGCCCTCCCGGATCTACACATTGCTAGATTTCTCTCTGGCCAGTTAAACTGTGCTCAACCAGCAAAAGGGAAACAATTGAAGGTTTTAAATTTTCCAACAAACTCAGCAGCCATAACCCAGAGGGCTGAGGGCAGCGGCCGCATGCAAACACAAAACCCAGCTCAGCCATGAAGCCTGTGCAGACCCCCCACCAGGGCCCAGATCAGCCTACTGCAGACCCCCCACCAGGGCCCAGATCAGCCTACTGCAGACGCCCCACCAGGGCCCAGATCAGCCTACTGCAGACCCCCCCACCAGGGCCCAGATCAGCCTGCTGCAGACCCCCCCACCAGGGCCCAGATCAGCCTACTGCAGACCCCCCACCAGGGCCCAGCTCAGCTTGCTGCAGACCCCTCCACCAGGGCCCAGATCAGCCTGCTGCAGACCTCCCCACCAGGGCCCAGCTCAGCCTGCTGGAGACCCCCCACCAGGGCCCAGCTCAGCCTACCTCAGACCCCTCCACCAGGGCCAAGATCAGCCTGCTGCAGACCCCCCACCAGGGCCTAAATCAGCCCTACTGCAGTCCCCCCCACCAGGGCCTAAATCAGACCTACTGCAGTCCCCCCCACCAGGGCCCAGATCAGCCTGCTGCAGACCCCCCACCAGGGCCAAGATCAGCCTGCTGCAGACACCCCACCAGGGCCTAGATCAGCCTGCTGCAGACCCCCCACCAGGGCCAAGATCAGCCTGCTGCAGACCCCCCATCAGCGCCTAAATCAGCCCTACTGCAGTCCCCCCCCACCAGGGCCCAGATCAGCCTGCTGCAGACCTCCCCATCAGGGCCTAAATCAGCCCTACTGCAGTCCCCCCCACCAGGGCCTAAATCAGCCCTACTGCAGTCCCCCCCACCAGGGCCCAGATCAGCCTGCTGCAGACCTCCCCACCAGGGCCCAAATCAGCCCTACTGCAGTCCCCCCCACCAGGGCCCAGATCAGCCTGCTGCAGACACCCCACCAGGGCCCAGATCCGCCTGCTGCAGACCTCCCCACCAGGGCCCAGATCCGCCTGCTGCAGACCTCCCCACCAGGGCCCAGATTAGCCTACTGCAGACCTCCCACCAGGGCCCAGCTCAGCCCTGAAAAAAGCAGTTAACCAGCTAGTCAGTGACAGTGCTCGGTCAATTTCCCTTGAGGAAAATAAAGTAAATCTTGAATCTTGGTTTCTTTATTTTTAGCTTGCTTCTTCACTTACACAAAGCTAGATTTATAAAATACTCTAAATTTGAACTGTCAGAAAAACACCTCTTCCTGTGTTTTTTGAAGAGGAAGTGTTTCTTAAAACATTAGCTACATTCCGCGACCTGTTAAAACCTCAAACCTCCTCATACAGGTTTCCCAAAGGGACACTACTGAGAAGCTGGCTCACTAAGTCCCGGCCCACACTCCTGCTGCTCATCGCTGGACTGAAGCGGCCGCAGGTCACCCTCATGAGGAGGAAAAGGATGAAACGCACAAAAGTTGCAAAGGCCACGTAAGGGGTAAATATGGTCACTGCACGTATGGGGTAAATATGGCCTCTGTGCACGTATGGGGTAAATACGGTCTCTGTGCACGTATGGGGTAAATACGGTCACTGTGCACGTATGGGGTAAATACGGTCTCTGTGCACATATGGGGTAAATATGGTCTCTGTGCACGTATGGGGTAAATATGGTCTCTGTGCATGTATGGGGTAAATATGGTCTCTGTGCACGTATGGGGTAAATATGGTCACTGTGCACGTAAGGGGTAAATATGGTCACTGTGCACATATGGGGTAAATATGGTCACTGTGCACGTATGGGGTAAATATGGTCACTGTGCACTTAAGGGGCCACACACAGAGCTGCACACACAGGCCACACGCAGAGCTGCAAACACAGGCCACACGCAGAGCTGCACACACAGGCCACACGCAGAGCTGCACACACAGGCCACACGCAGAGCTGCATTCCTCTGAATCATTTCTGTTCTCAGCGGAAGTTGAATAAACCTCCAGAAAAGACTACCAATCACCGGAATCTTTGATACAGACAGCAAATGTAAAAACACAATCGAATCTAACTGCAACATTTTTGACAGCTACAAAGAAAGGCCTTGGCAGCTGCAGACAGTATTAAAGCTCTGCTCTTTGTTTTTCAGAACCTCAAATCGAATGCCCCATTTCACTTGAGTCCTTGGTACAGAGAACACCTGAACCTGCATTAGATATGGAAGACCAGGACACCACTGAAGAATCACACTTTCAGTCAAGGCTGAAGAGAGGAACTAAAAGCCAGAGAGAACAGAAAAGGGACTCAACACTTATTACAAAAACACGGAATTGAGCACAGAAAACAACCCCACACAAATTAATCATTTTATTCATACACAGTAACGTGTACATCATCTCTTAAATACACATTTATTATGATTCATTATATTACAAAGAGTGTGACTGTAAATTATTTACATTCTGTGCCAACATTTAGTTTAATAACATAATCGATAGCCCCGTCTCTGGTGATTTATTTCTGGTACAGCGCCTGATGTTTAGAATAACTGAGCTTGAGGAAGTAAAACAGTGGCACTCCAAAAGTGCAGGGTGCTGATAAACCAACAGGCAGCTTCTACATTAAACAGCTTATGCCAAGACCAGTTTCCCCAAACGAACCATCAGCCCAACCAGAAAATGCCAGTTTGGGGCAAAATATTTCTCATTAGCACTGGCCACTGATAACAGAGTCCAGCCAATAAGCAAAGTACACACTTCAGCAATCCTAAATTACAACAGCGCTGCATTAAGGAAACTGAAACAGACATCCAGGATCTTGTAAGAACAACTAACAGCAGTTAAAACTTCAGAACCCATCACCCACTTGCTCAGGCTCGAGAGCCAATTAAGGCCATAAAACAGATCTTTTAAGCCACCAGCTTTCATATCAATGCATACTTATTACTGGCTATAACCATGAAGTAAATTTAACAGTCAGTATACAAAGATTAAAGAAAATAATCCTTACAAATACCAATGTAAATTTGAGTAAAATTGAGTAAAATGGATTCTTCCAATGATTTACTGCATAGGTGGCACGCCAATATTGTGACCGTTTTTGTAGGCAAACAATCGTTTGTAGATTAAACTTAACTTGGCTAAAATCCAGGTTGTCATTTGGAGTTTTCAAAGAATCTTACCAATCATACAGTTAAGAGTTAATGGTGTTGTTTAACGGAACAAGTCTACTCAACTACTACTGAATGTGCTCCTTCTGTTTGAGATTAAGATCTGTTTTTATATATCTGGTTAAAATGTCCAGTTTAGGAATTTTCTTTCTATTATTCCTCACTGTTTGTATTTTATTTTATTTTATTACATCAGGGAAACAGCAACAGTCACCGGTGACCTTCACCTTTATGAATATCATATTTCATTTGTTGAGTAAAAGATGCAGTTTTGCTGTACCTCATGGTTGTTAAATGACATTTTTTTGCTTGTACTGCACACGGTACTGTCAGAGACACTAGGGCGGTCCACATGGACACCCTCCGGGATTAACAGTGCCTCTGTTTCCATGCAAAGGATTGGTGTAGACTGTCCCAGCACTGGCCTATGATTGGTGTAGACTGTCCCAGCACTGGCCTATGATTGGTGTAGAGTGGCCCAGCACAGCCTTGTGATTGGCAGGGTTTGAAAGGGGTTGTATTTTGAGGAGGTGGCCCTATTTTGTGGTGAACTTTTGCTGAATGAGCTTGTACTTGGCAAGGTCTTGGTCCGAGACGGATGGCTGCAGTCTCTCCAGTGCCTCCGCAAAATCCTCAGCCGTTAACGTTAGCGCAGATATCTCTGTGTCCAAACCTGGGGGGAGAGGGGCCGAGACGCTTACAGACTAGTAATGTGGTGTGTTAGGGTTAGGGTTAGCGCAGATATCTGTGTGCAAACCTGGGGGGAGAGGGGCCGAGACGCTTACAGACTAGTAATGTGGTGTGTTAGGGTTAGGGTTAGGGTTAGGGTTAGCGCAGATATCTGTGTGCAAACCTGGGGGAGAGGGGCCGAGACGCTTACAGACTAGAAATGTGGTGTGGGGACTTTACACAACAAACACTTGGAACAGATGGGGTGCAGACTCAAGTACAGTAGGTGTGTGACAGTGTGGGGTGAAAGGTCAAGCACACTTTTCTAGTTGTCATTGCAATGCCTTATTTTTTTAGTAGGATACATATTACTTATTTTTTGAATGAGGAGTGGTGTCTATTTAAACAAAGGACAGCTGACTGGTGTCAGATAGAAATGAAAGTATAATCTGGGAACTCAGTGACAAAACTCATTTCAGAACTGGGAGAGTAATGAATAAAAACACAAAAGTATAACACAAGGACACAGGCCTCAGAATTCAGGCTATAAAACACTTCAGGGTGATTTTAAAGATTTTCACTCAAGTAAATAACATCCTGGTGCTGTGACGTGAAACTAGATAACCTGATGAAAGATTTCTTTTCATCACCTGTTTGATATCAATTGTTTACACTTTTGGGGTTTTTCTCTGAATGAACCATATTAACTCAATCAACAGCGTTTGTTTGTAGTGCTTCAGAACATAAAGAAAGACACTGAATAATCAAGATTAACAAATTTGTTTTCATGAGAAAAACTGTGTCAACAGAGAGAACAATTAACTGCACTAAAAGAGAATTTTAAGCAGAAATTTTATCCAGGCTTCACTGTTTTTTCCAGCCCCTGAAAGCAATAATATCATCTTGTCACTTCAACTGTTTTATAATCTGCAACAATGTATTTTAATTTTTATTTCAAGGCCTTTAAGCAAACTATAATCAATGAATGAACGTATATTTTAGAGAACGAAAATAATTTTAGAACTGTGTTTGTCAGTAGTTGAACATGAATTCCATGCAAATGCTCCAATCTGATCAGTAGATTGGAGGGTAGTACTAGTGTTAAATGCACACCCACCAACACAATTTTCTTGTGATTTGTTTTTTTACTCAAATTATCCAAAGTCCCTTTTCAACGTAAATGTGAGAAATGTGTTAATTTGGAGAGAAATTTCACACCATCATTAAAAAAATCAGTTGATTCTCTCAAGGGGGTGCAAGCACACCATCTTGCAGAGGACAGGACTGAGCCAAAATGACTGGTGACATTCAATGCTGAAGCTTCTGTGAGGGGAGAGTACGGAATGCTCCATGATGTCATAATGTAAATGTCTCTGTGAGGCCGTAGTGCTGCAGGTTCTATATTGTCATAGTACAGAAGGATCTGTGAGCTCATTGTATAGAAGGGTCTGTGAGGTCATAGTGCAGTGCTGAAGGAACTGTGAAGTAACAGTAAAGATGAATCATGAAGTGGAACACAGCTGAAGGTAAGGATGGCTCGAGTCCCAGAATGCTTTGCTTTAGAAATATATTACATTAGCAGTGTGACACAAATGAACTGACCTTCGCCGATGCTGTGAATTTTGCGCTTAATGGCGGTCGTCATGGCATCTGAGCACAGGGCGTAGAGGTCAGCTCCAGTCAGCTGAGCAGGACAGCGCTCTACCACAGCCGAGAGGCTCACGCTCGGATCCACCTGGAACCTGCCGGAACAGAGACAGCCAGGCCAGCTGAGCGGAGACCATGCCTGCAGGCCAACATGCATCCGCCACACACAGACCTGCCAGGAACCCTGACCCTAACCAGCTAGGAGCCAGTGCCAAGACCAGGGATGTCTGCAACTTGCACTGTGACCCCTGACTTCTCAGCTCACACCTCACACAGGCTGGAAACAAAGCTGCTGGAACTCTAGAGTAGAGCAAACAGATGAATGGAAGCCCACCTTTGAAAATCAGGGAACTGATCTGCCTCACCTGAATGTACTTTTACATACTCACAAGTACATGCTCGGATGCATGCATTCTCCTATACTGTATGTACTCACCTGTACATACATGTATTTATGGACAGAGATGGATAGTGGAAACAAACCAACGATGTACATGTGTACGTGCAAAGCTCACGTTCAACAGTAAAGAGCAGACACACACTGTAGTGCACTGCGTGATTAGATGAGACCAATAGGCCAACTTTATTATTCTATAATTGTAAAACTATCTGTTGTCTCTACAAAACACAGTCTCTATAAATGAAAGAAGTGTTTAAATCGCAAACTTCTCTTCTTGCCGCTTTCTAATGGAGTTTTCCCAGCATTATGGCTGGAGAGTTATCACACTATACTGCAGCCACTGAAATGTTTTTCTCCTTTTGTTACAGAGCTTTAAGTACAAATCCGTGCAAAACCCTCCATGAACAACCCAGCTAACAGGGATACATAACTGACAGAACTATTTCTGCATATACACAGTTTTACACGTGTCTGTCAAACTTGCAAATGTATCTCAGTTTCTCCAATAGAACATCCCAATTTATCAGAGGTGAAGATCCTCAGAGCCAAATGTGTTTCTGATCTAGTGTTGATTTTTGCAACAAAAGAGTTTTGATACTGAAGGAATTTCCAGACTTACATTTCTGCATTTCTGAGAAATGGATCTTTCAGCATTTCACTGCATGTTCACTGCTTGTGTGTACCCTGCACATGAGGCTGAATCTCTTTCCATTTGCGATAGTGACAGTTAGTGACCAGTAATAACAGTTCATTACAATAAACAGACATTCATAACAATCAATTACAGTTAATAATAGTTCACCTACTTTCTCACAATAGCCTTCAGGACCTGTAGCTGAGACTCCTTGTCTTCAGTGATCCCAACATAGACCAGTTTATCAAACCTGTGGGCAGAGACGAAGGCCTTTGAGCAAGATGGTTGAGTCTCTAACACTAAACCCATGGCCTGACAGATTTACTTTCGACTTTAAAAAAGTACAAAAAATACTACATTTGCATATTGCAGAGAAAAGCACAGTTAGATGTAATCAGATTGGCTGATTGCATCCTTTACCTGCCAGGTCTGAGCAGAGATTGGTCGAGCAGATCTGGACGGTTGGTTGCTCCAATCACAAACACATCCCCAGATGAGTGCAGTCCATCCAGTTCAGCTAGGAGCTGCGAAACCACCCTGGAGCAAAGAACACTCAACCATTAGGCTCTGTCTCCAGGCCCGTCTGCTCCAGCAGCACACATCTTACTTCCAGGTTAGATGCAGTAACTAAGGCAAAGACAAAAGGCTGAATTTGAAGGGAAACTGGTCTAGCACTACGGCCTAGAGCATATTTAAGTATTTAACACAGCTCTGCACAACACAATCCATTAGCTCCACCCTGAGCAAAAGTATACTATGACTGTTTTAAAACTAATGTGTGTGTGTGTGTGCATGCGTGTGTAGTGTGTGTGTAGTGTGTCTGTGTTTGTGTGCGCATATGTGTGTAGTGTAGTGTGTGTGTCTGTGTGTGCCTGTGTGTGTGTGTGTGTAGTGTGTGTGTGTCTACGTGTGTGTGCGTGTCTGCGTGTGTGTGCATATGTTTGTAGTGTGTGCGTGTCTGCGTGTGTGTGCATATGTTTGTAGTGTGTGCGTGTCTGCGTGTGTGTGTGTGTGCATATGTGTGTGTGTGTGTGTGTGCGTATGTGTGTATGTATGTGTGTCTGTGTGTCGGTGTGTGAGTAAGAGAAAGCCGCGCCCACCGGTCCATCACTCCTCCAGAGTCCCCACTGCGCCCCCTATTGGGCGCCAGGGAGTCCAGCTCATCAAAGAAGATGATGCAGGGAGACGCAGCTCGAGCTTTACTGAACACTGGAATTAAAGCACATTTATACAAAGAGTCACTATTTTATACTGGGAGAAAGAAAGCACATTTACACAGAGAGTCACTGTTTTTACACTGGGAATTACACACTGACCTTCTCGGACATTCTCCTCACTTTGTCCAACATACATGTTGATGAGTTCTGGACCTTTAACACTGAAAATTCAATAACAATGATTACCTTTCAATCTAATTAATCGATGAACAACCAAACATTTACCTTTCAATCAAATCAATCAATAAGCAAGAAAAATTAACATTTCAAAAACTGACCCCAAACACAGTGCCAATCAGCCAGGCATGCCCCAAACACAGGACCAATCAGCCACCAGACACCCCATACACAGGACCAATAAGCCACCACACACCCCAAACACAGGACCAATCAGCCGCCAGACACCCCCCAAACACAGGACCAATCAGCCGCCAGACACCCCCCAAACACAGGACCAATCAGCCGCCAGACACCCCCCAAACACAGGACCAATCAGCCACCAGACACCCCCCAAACACAGGACCAATCAGCCACCAGAGACCCCAAACACAGGACCAATCAGCTGCCACACGCCCCAAACACAGGACCACACACTTTCAGTGGGACTCATGGGGGGTTAGAGGCACCTGAGGAAGGTCATGGCGCATTCTGTGGCCACAGCCTTGGCCAGGAGGGTCTTGCCGGTGCCGGGGGGGCCGTACAGGAGGAGGCCGGACCGCCGCAGCCCCAGGGACAGCAGTTCCGGGTGCTCCAGGGGCAGCTGGATGGTGTCCAGGATCTCCTGCTTCACCTGCTGCAGCCCGCCCACATCCTGCCACCTGACCAAGGGCACCTACAGCAACATCACAGTGACATCACAGCGGCATCACAACCCTGCCACCTGACTGAGGGCACCTACAGTGACATCACAGCGGCATCACAGTGACATCACAACCCTGCCACCTGACTGAGGGCACCTACAGTGGCATCACAGCGGCATCACAGTGACATCACAACCCTTCCACCTGACTGAGGGCACCTACAGTGACATCACAGTCCTGCTAGTTCCTGTCCTGCTAAATTAGACACACCTAGCAGCACTGGAGCAAAGCACCCACGGGTTTACACTCGAACACAGGGGCTCCCAAACTGGAATGTAACCAGTGCAGAGACTGTAACCAGTGCAGTGAGTAATTTGTCTCATCATGGTCCATGGGCACCATGAGAATTGAACTGGCATTAACATAAAGCTAAACATGCTATAGGCTAATACTAGTGTGGTTTCATCCTTTATCCTGCTGCTATAGGCTAATCCCAGTATGGTTTCATCCTTTATCCTGCTGCTATAGGCTAATCCCAGCATGGTTTCATCCTTTATCCTGCTGCTATAGGCTAATCCCAGCCTGGTTTCATCCTTTATCCTGCTGCTATAGGCTAATCCCAGCATGGCTTCATCCTGCTGCTATAGGCTAATCCCAGCATGGTTTCATTCTTTATCCTGCTGCTACAGGCTAATCCCAGCATGGCTTCATCCTCTATCCTGCTGCTATAGGCTAATCCCCGCATGGTTTCATCCTCTATCCTGCTGCTATAGGCTAATCCCAGCCTGGTTTCACCCTTTATCCTGCTGCTATAGGCTAATCCCAGCATGGTTTCATCCTTTATCCTGCTGTTATAGGCTAATCCCAGCCTGGTTTCATGCTTTATCCTGCTGCTATAGGCCAATTCCAGCCTGGTTTCATCCTTTATCCTGCTGCTATAGGCTAATCCCAGCATGGCTTCATCCTTAATCCTGCTGCTATAGGCCAATTCCAGCATGGTTTCATCCTTTATCCTGCTGCTATAGGCTAATCCCAGCCTGGTTTCATCCTTTATCCTGCTGCTATAGGCTAATCCCAGCATGGCTTCATCCTCTATCCTGCTGCTATAGGCTAATCCCAGCATGGTTTCATCCTTTATCCTGCTGCTATAGGCTAATCCCAGCCTGGTTTCATCCTTTATCCTGCTGCTATAGGCTAATCCCAGCCTGGTTTCATCCTTTATCCTGCTGCTATAAGCTAATCCCAGCCTGGTTTCATCCTTTATCCTGCTACTATAGGCTAATCCCAGCATGGCTTCATCCACATGGTTGATGAAGTAATGGCACAGTAATGGCAGTAGAAAAGACAAAAAGGTTATTTATGGGATTCCATATTGAGTTCCACAGGAACAACGGTAGTGAGAGCCAACAGAAACATAGAACAGCTTAGCCAATCATGCGACAGACAGGAGTGAGGGCGGACCTTGGGGGCGCCGATGGCCTGGGCGTGGGTCTTCTGCAGCTGCTCCAGAGCGCTGGTGAAATCCTGCAACAGGACGGTCACCCCAAAAGAGCACAGGTCCCTCTCCTGTCCCACAGTCGCCCCTCCCGGGAAACTGCAGAGGGGGGGCAGACACTCCCTCAGCACCTCAAAAACATATCTGGTCCTAACCTCATCCTAAACCCTAACTCCACAACCCAAATTCATAACCCCCAAACCGAAAATCTACCATGTCCTGGCCCTCTTCATTACCAGCTCCCATCCTCCTACACAGAATGAAGAAAACCAGAGATTTACAGCCTGCAGCTTCTTCCAGAAATGAACTTACCATAAACTCAGAACCCTTCTGCGGGCCACCTTGCCAGCTAACGTCACTAATGCACACAAGTCACCTAAAAGAAACCCCTGAGAGGGGGAGAGAAAGAGAGAGGGAGAGAGGGTGGCAGGGGAGAGGGAGAGAGGGAAGCAGGGGGAGAGGGAGGCAGGGGAGAGAGAGAAAGGGAGAGAGGGAGGCAGGGGAGAGGGAGAGATGGAGGCAGGGGGAGAGAGAGAGGAACACACTTCAAGAATGGATTGTGGAAAGATAAACGCAGAATGTTAATTTTAGGGTGATGTTTAAGAGAATAGTAACGTTATGAGGGCTGTAACAAGGTTGCTGTGGCACTAGCTGGGTGCGGCTCACCGCAGTCTGTTTGGCCAGGCGGCCCAGGCTCAGGGCTTTGCTCAGGGGCAGTCCTGCACTCAGGCTGGCCAGCATCGCCCTCCTCTGCTCATCTGTGGGGCTCTCCACCACCATCTGGTGGACAAATGCTGCCATCACATCCGGGGACAGCTCCTGGGCATCACACACTGTGGCTACTACGGTAACACTACCGAACATGAAGGGAGAGAGGAAGAGATGGGGAGGGGGAGGACAGGAGCAGAGGAGGGGAGGGGGAGTATAGAAGATAAGTAGGTACGCAGTGCACGCACATTAAACCCAATGAGAAACTCCCACAACACAGAGCTAAGAGTGGACTTTCATTCTAGATACTGTAAATTCTTCAAATAAATTTGCAAAGCTCAGTGAATTTACAACCAAACAAGTAAATAACCAAAATATTCAAGAACAAAATATTATGACTGTGGGTGAAAAAATAAGTTTAAATTTAAGTGGTCAGTAATTTGCAAGAATTACACTAAAGGGTTAAAGTATTGACTAGTCTGAGGCATGTAGTTCTGTAGATGTCAATGTCCACTCATGATCCAGCTGTGGGTCTGGCTACATTTGGCTGTAAGTTTGCAGGGTTGCAGTTGCAGCAATTCACCTTTGGGGGGCGCTGGCGATAAGCTGGCAGAGGGTGGAGAGCACTCTGGGGTCTGGCTCGGCTCCGCCCTGCAACCGGCCCAGCAGCTGCAGGTTCCTAAGCAACAGCACGCAGGGCGTGTGCAGCTGCGCCCGAGAGAAGGCTGTCTGCATCTTCACCTCGCAGGCAGCTGGCGTGTCTGCACAGAGAGAGACGCAATCCACCTGCGCAGGTATGCACAGTCAGAGACACAACCCAGGGACCACAGACTGCCCTTACAGGCCACACCTGCCTCTAGTGTGTACGGGACATTACTCGTAGCAGGTGCAGGTGTGTGTACGGGACGTTACCTGCAGCAGGTGCAGGTGTGTGTACGGGACGTTACCTGCAGCAGGTGCAGGTGAGTGTACAGGACGTTACCTGCAGCAGGTGCAGGTGAGTGTACGGGACGTTACCTGCAGCAGGTGCAGGTGTGTGTACGGGACGTTACCTGCGGCAGGTGCAGGTGTGTGTACGGGACGTTACCTACAGCAGGTGTGTGTATGGGACGTTACCTGCAGCAGGTGCAGGTGTGTGTACAGGACGTTACCTGCAGCAGGTGCAGGTGTGTGTACAGGACGTTACGTGCAGCAGGTGCAGGTGTGTGTACGGGACGTTACCTGCAGCAGGTGCAGGTGTGTGTACGGGACGTTACCTGCAGCAGGTGCAGGTGTGTGTACGGGACGTTACCTGCAGCAGGTGCAGGTGTAATCTCCGACACGCCGCTCTGAGAATCGTGGCTTTTCCACTCCCTCGGGGGGCCGATAGCAGGACGCTGCAGACGCCCGTCAGAGCAGAGGAGCTGTGAAACACGTGAGAGATTTAGAGATCCAACAACTACCCAACTGCAGAATACCCAGCAACTACTCAGCAACAACCCAACTGCAGAATACCCAGCAACTACCCATCAACAACCCAACTGCAGAATACCCAGCAACTACCTAGCAACAACCCAACTGCAGAATACCCAGCAACTACCTAGCAACAACCCAACTGCAGAATACCCAGCAACTACCCAGCAACAACCAAACTGCAGAATACCCAGCAACTACCTAGCAACAACCCAACTGCAGAATACTCAGCAACTACCTAGCAACAACCCAACTGCAGAATACCCAGCAACTACCCAGCAACAACCCAACTGCAGAATACCCAGAAACTACCCAAAAGCAGAATACCCAGCAATTGCTCAACTGCAAAATACCCCGAAATTACCCAACTGCAAAATAGCCAGCAACTACCCAATTGCAAAACAGCACATCTTACACTTCATATAAAATTTCAAGAGCATGTAGTCTGAGCTTTCTAAGCCATTAAAATAATTTGTCAAATTATTCAAATAAAAATGTACATTTGTATAGTGCTTCTTACAGAGACTCGGTCATAAAAACACTTAGCAGAAAACAAAAAGAATTGGGCAAAACTAAAGCCCCAAAAATCCAGGAAGAAAGGAAAAAACAGCAACATTAGTTGGCATCAAACCTACATTTCAAGTTTTATTAAAAGATTAGATTTTTTATGAGCTGTGGTGCGGTTTACGAGGTGCGGTGCGGTTTACGAGGTGTGGTGCGGTTTATGAGCTGCGGTGCGGTTTATGAGGTGCGGTGCGCTGACCTCGTGCTCATGTACGGCTGCATGGTGGACGTTAGCAGTTCTACTGTGCTGGAGAGCCCAGGAGGAGATAGGCTGGTCCAGAAGGAGGGAGCATCACCCAGACAGGAATGCGGTGCAGGGCTGTTCACTGAACCCCCCTGAAACAGAACAAATAAAGCAACAGAATCAGCACAACCACAGCTCCACAAGCCCAGCTAACACAGCACAACAGCAGCAGGATAGTGGTGAGGCCAGAGCGCTGGCAGCTTCCTGAAAGAGGCACAGGGACATTGCAGCTGAGCAGTAAGACCACACGCAGTCACCACATTACAAACACAATGCATTCGGTCAGCCCTGGCACTGCTGGGCTGTGTCTCTCAGTTTACAATAAAAAGGGGAGAAGCTGTAAACTACACACCAAAACTACAGATCCCATTAGCCAAATCAGACCTTAAAGAAAGCCAGTTTCACAAAAGGAACCAAGCCCATTCAGTACTATTTTCATTATGTTATACAAGGGTGCATCCTCACCTATCACATTACACCCACAACATACACTGTACTAGTCCCCACCCCTACACTCACTGGAGTGCATTCTGGGTAAAGGCACATTACTGTGTGGTCTCTATCTGCCAACCCTTACCATGTACAGAGAAGTGTGGTCTCTGTCTAAGAGCCTGTACCATGTACAGAGAGATGTGGTCTCTATCTAAGAGCCTGTACCATGTACAGAGAGGTGTGGTCTCTATCTAAGAGCCTGTACCATGTACAGAGAGGTGTGGTCTCTATCTGCCAACCCTTACCATGTACAGAGAGGTGTGGTTTCTATCTGCCAGCCCTTACCATGTGCAGAGAGGTGTGGTCTCTATCTTCCAACCCTTACCATGTACAGAGAGGTGTGGTCTCTATCTGCCAACCCTTACCATGTACAGAGAGGTGTGGTCTCTTTCTAAGAGCCTGTACCATGTACAGAGAGGTGTGGTCTCTATCTGCCAACCCTTACCATGTACAGAGAGGTGTGGTTTCTATCTGCCAGCCCTTACCATGTGCAGAGAGGTGTGGTCTCTATCTGCCAACCCTTACCATGTACAGAGAGGTGTGGTCTCTATCTGCCAGGAACCCGGTAGGACCCAAGCCAGCCAGCTCCCCGGTGCTACCGCACACCTTCTTCACTTTAAAGCACAGAACTGGCCACCTGTAGAACAGAGACGGGCAGGGCTGGCAAACACGCTTCCTCTCAAACATCCTCAGATGACACCAGCATCAGATCCTGAATGCATTTCACTCAAAAACTTTTTCTGAAAGACACCAGCAAAATTCATCCACTAACAAGCTTAAAAAAAATTCCTGTTGAAAATTCCCAGGGATCTGCAAGAGTGACCTGCACCTTTAAAATGAAAGTATGTGAATACGTTTGTTTCTGACCCATGTCTTCATGTATATCTAATCATCATATCAGACTAATGATTACCAACATGCCCTCTAGCGTTTGACACTGGGAATTGTATAAGGAACGGAAGTAGAGGTCGTTGTTAGCGACATAACCTGGTGAATCGTTCTGTGTTGCTGGATAAGACCTCAGGGTGCCCGTCCGTGGGAACACATAACACATCTCCCTGCTGCACCAACCTGCAGGAATAAGGCAAGAGCTTTTTCTGTACGGAACACAAGCATGCAACAGGTGACAGAGAGGGGGAGGGCAGGGGGGGCAGGACCAGGGCAAGGGGGGGAAAGGCAGGACCAGGGCAGGGGGAGGCAGGACCTGGGCAGGGGAGGGCTGGGGGGGCAGGACCAGGGCAGGGGAGGGCAGGACCAGGGCACATATTCTCCATTAGAGGCTTCCCTAACCTCGGAGTGCCAAAGTGTTCAGAGAGAACATTGTCGAAGACGCCATGACAGTTGTAGTCCGGAGAGGCAATCCTGTCTAGGTGGAGCTCTTTGGCGAAAGGTGGTGATGCGGTGCGCGACTGACTTTCTGAAAGCGCCGTCACGGGGGGAGGAAGTGGCTCGTTGCGCCTCTACAGGAAGTCAAAACAAAGAGCGATCAGAAACTGATCGCACAATCAGGATGTACAACAGCACTGTTGTATCTCACCTTTATCTTCACCACTCGGCTGTGGACAGGCACTGGCTCTCCGTTGGACAGGTTGAACCACAGCGCGGGGGAAACGTAGCCCACGTTGTCTTGAAGATCTAGATCTGGGGATTTCACGAAGTCGGCGACAACTACGGCCGCGAGGTGAGCACACCCCCTGCTCCGCGTCTCTTCCCCGGCACCAGGACTCTGTGGGACCTCACTTCTGCCGCAGGTTTTACTTTTATCAGTAAGGAGGCCTAGCGCTGAAACCACAACCCACTCCTGGTTGAACAGTCCCAATTTTAGCAGTAAATTCTTGCTCATGAAAATTGAACCATCCACGTCTACGGCAGATTCCACATCTACTTTTGGTCTGATTCTCCCATGCCTGGTCAGGCTAGTAATATCGACAACTCTAACATCAATCCTGCATTCCAATGCTTGGAGAACGGCCGAGAATCCCGTATTCAGCAATTGCTTATTATCTAACAAGGAACTGCCGCTGAGGCTATTAGCATAATGTGCGAAATCCGAAACGTACAGTGAGGTTATAGTTCTGGTCATAGTTGCAGTCGTGTTGTTGCATAGTTCCAGTGCGCCTGGATACTGCGCCAGATCCCTGCAGTCAGTAACCAACACACTGGTAGTTATTGTGATGACTCCCTGGGCCACAGGCGCGCATTCCAACACAACCAAGTCAAAAAGATGCTGGTGCACCTGTGCAATATCTTCACCGAACAGTGGATGATAGGGTATTAACAGTACGTCGCCTTGTCTGACGAGAAGAGTTTGTTTCTGACAAGACGCCAGTATTAGCAATCCATTCGAGAACTTATCGGAACTCGCCCATTTGAAAGTCTGTCGGCTTCGTGCACCTATCATAACTTTACTCAGCCCTACCGGTGATGTTAAACGCACGGTTCCTGCTGCATCCAGAGGAAATCCATAATGTCGGTGGAAGGTTTTGCTTGTGTACAGCTTCAGAGACGTATCTGCGATTGGTCTGCACTCCGGTATCTCTTCTTCTGTCGTAAGGTGCGCACAGAGCAAAATATCTACCCTGGAAGAAGAATGCCGTCTCCGTGCCGACAACAAAAACACGCAGGTGGACTCGTCATTGTTCGGAAATAAATGGCTGAACTGATACTTGGAAACAAGAACATGTAAAGGGTTTAGCTGAGTAGGAAAGGTGTCCAAGCAAAACAGCTGTACCTTGGCCGCCATGTTGCTGAAAGCCGCATGCGCAGATGAAAATAGGGATAGGTGTCGACCATCGAGCTATCGAACATTATGCCGTTCTTATACGCCAGAGGGCAGTGTAACACAATATTTATGCATACAACGAATCAACAATGGCCTTATTGAGTCAACCCAGCATATAAAATACATTTATTCCACATATAAAATCTCGCTCGCTACTGAATACGTAATCATAGACATGCTTAAGCATAGCAATAAAAACGTTCACGCCGATGACATAACTTCAAAATAGTTTGAATTACGCAAGCGAATATCGCTTTATCAGCAATGTCTTCCACAGATAACCTAATAATAGTGTGCATTGGCGTGACTGATGCCAATGTTGGGGGACTACTTGCTTGCCCACAAAAGCAGGCTAGTTTACTTTAAATGGTCAGACTGTGGCACGGTTAACAAACTTGGAGAAGAGATATTTTTCCTTATGGCCATACGGCCATTCTTTAGTGGAATTTTCTGTTGAAACATTTTCAACAAAAAACATATAGGGAAAGGTTTTTTTAAAATACAGTTGAAATACAAGTTACTCCTCTTGACCAAGTTTTTTTTTTGGAGGAAGTTGCGTATTTGTTTAAACATTTCTAAAGGGCAGACTACAAAGTGAAATTCAATTTTTGTGCTTTCGCAGCTAAAACAGCGGTGAAGTTTAATATGCCCTGCGGTAATTAAATGTAATGATAGGCTGCAAATTTCCCACATATCACCACGGACAACAGCAATCCCAGTGGCGAGAAACGATGAGAGTACTGCGCATAGAGCACAACAGGAGGAAACTAAACCAGCCTCTGAGTTATCAATTTCTAATAATAATAATAATAATAATGAATTATGTCTTCTGTCCACGAAATTTGTCCCATGATTCCAATGGAATAAAATGTTATATATATATTAATCAGAATATAATACAAGAATGGAAATACAATTCTGTATATATGTAGCCTAGTATATGTTTGTATCAACTTATTATTATTGTGTGTGTGTGTGTGTGTGCGTATGTTATGTAATGGTAGCAAGTTCCACGTCTGCAAGAAGCAGCTGTACTAAGTGTTTTGGATGTGATGGATAACCCGAACCGTTAAATGATGGGTTCTAAACCTATCAAAAAGCGCGAGGATAGCTCCGGCCTGGAGACCGTGCCGGGGCGGGACCTTGTGATCCTTTAAAGTTGAATGGTGGCGCGTACTGTGGGATGTGCAAACGGAGATTATGAGCGGAGGTCTGACAACAAGAAGCGATCAAATTTAGAAATAAGAGGTTCAAAGACTGGGAGCATAAACTGAGCACAATGGCATCAAAATGTCCGAGATGTGAGAAGCCCGTCTTCTTTGGTAAGGAAATATCGTTTTAGAAGTCGCCCCCAATCAGTTTATATTGAGGAACGTTAAATGGCTAATCCAACTAGCCTACTTGCTAGTGTGGCTACTAGCAACGTGGACTGTAGCAAAAGACGAGCGATTGCAATGGTCTTGGACATTTTGTACAAATCTTACATTAGAAATTAAAAACTTCTCTTACTGCTCCTTTGACCAATGCCCAACTCTGTAAACCGAATCAGTTTCTAATTCGGCGAAAAATTATTCTCCCAACTAATCTTTCTAGTCATTAGTGTGTTCCGGTGTTTCTTTTGTAGCCTGTTTTTCGTGTTTTTTGTGTTTTTTTTTTTTGCTTCATACTTGAGTGTTCGTAGAAACAGCTGAAAGGCAAGTGTTTAGCTTACTTGGCTGTAATTATCCAACAAGTAAGGGCAGTAGTTGTGGGATTACAGTGTATTTATAGTGGTGTTGACTGCATCATCCTTCTTTCCCAGACACGGTGGAATATTGATGATCATAAATTATGAGACTACAGTCGAAGTAGTGGCGGTATGCCATAAATTCAGCTTTACTTGCTGTGTCTATGTCAACTTTGAGTCCCTCATCTTCACGTGAAGCAGACCGCTTGTGTGAGTAGCTGGAATGCGGGGGCTGAATTCACACGCTGTTGTGGCAGTGCTGGGGCACCTGCCAGCTCCTCCTGGCGCTTCTGTACCCGAGACTACAGGAGAGGATCCTAAAGAATGTGTTACTGATTACTGGTTGCACAGCAGAAAACCTTTAATCATTGTCTTAATGTATAAATAACCTGTGCATTGTACCTAAGTATTAGTGACAGGCATATTGGCTGCTGTGCAACTGGTAATTTAAGGTTATTACTGAAAAAACTAAATGTTAAATATTTTAAAAGCTCTTTCAAGGAGCCTTATTGTGTTGGAGTGGAGATGCCAAACATAATGAATTCATGAGAACTTTTTGCTGGTGAGTGAAGAAATGCATTCATCTGCAAAATGGGAACACATCCTGCCCATGTAAATGATGTCATCATTACCCTGACTCCATCAGTTACAGACATGGAGCTCTGAGAGTAACGGGGGCTCTGAGAGTAACGGGGGCTCTGAGAGTAACGGGGGCTCTGAGAGTAACGGGGACTCTGAGAGTAACGGGGGCTCTGAGAGTAACGGGGGCTCGGAGCTCTGAGAGTAACGGGGGCTCTGAGAGTAACGGGGACTCTGAGAGTAACGGGGGCTCTGAGAGTAACGGGGGCTCGGAGCTCTGAGAGTAACGGGGGCTCTGAGAGTAACGGGGACTCTGAGAGTAACGGGGACTCTGAGAGTAACGGGGGCTCTGAGAGTAACGGGGGCTCTGAGAGTAACGGGGGCTCGGAGCTCTGAGAGTAACGGGGGCTCTGAGAGTAACGGGGACTCTGAGAGTAACGGGGGCTCGGAGCTCTGAGAGTAACGGGGGCTCTGAGAGTAACGGGGGCTCTGAGAGTAACGGGGGCTCGGAGCTCTGAGAGTAACGGGGGCTCTGAGAGTAACGGGGGCTCTGAGAGTAACGGGGGCTCGGAGCTCTGAGAGTAACGGGGGCTCGGAGCTCTGAGAGTATTGCCTGATTGATGTCCCGTCTTCTCCCTCTTCCACACAGCGGAGAAGGTGAGCTCTCTGGGGAGGAACTGGCACAGATTCTGCCTGAAGTGTGAGCGCTGCAGTAAGACTCTGTCTGCTGGAGGACATGCAGAGGTGAGAGGGCAATGTGCGCATGAGCCTGTTTGAGACCTCACATTTGCTGCACCCCCAAGTGACCCCACATTTACTGCGTCCCCTCTGACGATGAGGTGACGGTATCAAGTGATCACATGACTTTGAGCCGAAACTATTTAATCCTAACCCTAACCATAACCCTGACTGTTTAATACCAAGAACGGGAGTGAGGAGAACTGCTGTGCTAATCTGTACTGTATTTTGAGATGTTTATTTTTAATAATTTTTTTTCTGCGCAATGCAGATTCTCAAGTTGAGACTAAAGAATTCCATTTCATATTCAGACAAGTGAGCACTCTCTTCTCTTCGGCTGTTTATATGAAGCAGTGAAATCCCAACCGGGCCCTTCCTTCTTCTGGAGGCTAAATATCATGTGAATGTATTTGGGTTTAGAAACAAACTATACAACATGCTAGTTCTGAAATAAATACATAATTGGCAGGGGTCACCTGAAGTACTCTAGGTACTGCAAATATCAGGTTATCCTTGTTTCAGATTTCATCCTGAGCAGGAGGACCTGGAGGAACTTGTGGTGTTTTTAGTGAAATCTTTTCCCAGGCTGTTGAAGGTGAAATATCAGCGTAAATAATCCCCCAAACTACACTTCCTGCACTGGAGGAAGTGTACAACACTGTGGAATGTTTTTATGAGGCAACATCTTCATGCCCTCTCACTCTCTCTCTTGCTCTCTCTCTTTCTCTCTGTCTCTCGCTGTCTCTGTCTCGCTCACTCTTTCTCTCTCTCTCTCTCACTGTCTCTCTCTCGCTCTCTCTGTCTCTCGCTCTGTCTCTTTCTTTCTTGCAGTCGATGTTTCTCTCTGACAGTAGTGTTATTTTAGACACTGTTTCAAATCCCCTTCACACTAAGCTTATCCATAATTGTTTTCTGTGATACACATTGTCATTGACCAAATGTATCTGCTTTTGTGATGTTTAAATTGCATCCCAAGATGATCTTTTATTACACTCGCATGATTCAGAGAGATGGATTTAGTCTGTTATACAACACGGAAATAGAATTTGCGTGAGGGGGTCTGTGTTTATGGAGAATGGTATGTGTCAGGGAGGGGGTTGGGGTACTGTAATGTTTAACCTTCTTTCTGCCTGTGCTGTGTGCTTTAGACATATTGTGCACCATCCTGCATAAATGATTGATCCCTCCTGTCTCACTCTTATATTACACCCCCTCCTGTCTCACTCTGATATTACACCCCCTCCTGTCTCACTCTGATATTACACCCCCTCATCTCACTCTGGGAAGTGGGGAATGCTCAGTAGGAAGAAGGGGACAGTGTTTGGAGGAGTACTGGGCTTTCAGTAGGGTTCTGGGGGGGCGTAGAGTCACACTCAGGGGGCCCCTGAGGCCCCTGAGGCCTTTTTCAGAGGGGGTCAATAATATGATGCTTATACGCACACAAACATCCACAAGCACATACACTCTCTTACACAGTCCCGTACATACACACACACACAGTCCTGGACACACACACAAACACACACGCAGTCATGCACACACTCCCGCATACACACACACACACACACACTCACGCACGCGCACACACACATGATTATTTATTGAATGGCAGCAAAGGCCTTTTCCCTGTACTGTGTGCTTGTTCTGTTTTTCCGGCAGCACGATGGAAGGCCATACTGCCACAAGCCCTGCTACGCCACTCTGTTTGGACCCAAAGGTAAAGGCTCCTGGATGAGTGGCTTTGTGTAGTTCCAGTACAGCTTTCCCTAGTGTGTGGTTAACGGTCAGCCGGAGCGGTTAGTGGCGGTTAAGGCATGGTTAAAGATAATTCTGTGCAGTTAATGATCAATCTGCGTGGTTAAAGATAAGCCTGTGTAGTTTACGGTAAGCATCGGTTAATGTGGTTAGCAGTACAAACTCTACCACTCTAACAATCTCCCCCTACCACTCTAACAAACTCACCCCCTACCACTCTAACAATCCCACCCTCTTGGGCACTCAAGATGAGAAGATTATAAACAGGAGCAGTCTGAAATCTGATGTGGGTTGCCTGGCACTGAGCATTCAGTATGAAAATGGCAAGCACAGACATACACACTGAATCTCACATATTCCTGTTCTTTCTAGGGGTCAATATCGGAGGGGCGGGGTCTTATATCTATGACACCCCACCCCCTACTCCCGTCAACAAATCAGGCGACAGCCATTCTGACTGGTCTCCTGCCACCCCCTGGACCTCCGCCCAAATGGCCAAACCACAGTCCAAAGGTAAAGCAAGGAACCAATAGCACTATGGCGGTGGCCAATCAGACTGGACTTCAACAGCTGCTGCATTCATTTGTATGACTTTTTGCAGCAGTCATAACCTTAATGAAATTACATGTTATGATGAGCTCATAATCTGTGTGTGTGTGCAGTGGTCTTCACTGCGCTAACTATCTGCGTGTGTGTGTGTGTGTGTGTGTGTGCACGTGTGTGTGTGTGTGTGTGCACGCGTGTCTGTGTGTGTGTGTGTGTGTGCGCGCGTGTCTGTGTGTGTGTATGTGTGTGCGTGTGTATGCACCCGCGCGCAGTGGTCCTTGCCTGCATGAAGACCTTTGCCGGAGAGACGTCACTGTGTCCAGGTTGCGGAAAGGTTGTGTATTTCGGTAGGTGTCTATTGTCGCTGCTGTTCCAGTTACTGTAGTATGACGGACCACATGGACAGATGGTACTCTGATGTCTCTCAGTCACAATGCTAAATGAACATGGTGTTCTCCAAGAAGTTGCACTCAGTGTTCAAGTGTGAGTGGAGCTAATCATGTGCTCCAGGAGGCAATATATAACTTGTACACGCTCTAATACACACACAGTATATTTTATTTATATTGACTGATGAATCCCACTGTCATTGGAACTGACTGTTGTGACTAGCTGCCGGTATGAGAACCCTGTTACAGAGATCCACAGTTCTCTGGGTTCTGGAATAATGGGAAGACGGTGCTAATTCCTCATTAATACCAGCTGCTGATCTGCATTCTGCGCAGTCATCCTGTGGGTGAATCTGATTTTAAATATGTTGGATTAAGGTTTAATTTCCTTAACTTTGTTGGAAGTTACTCTGTAAGGTGTGTCGCATGTGACGGAGGTGTAAGGTGTGCTGATGGTTTTGTGTTTGTGTACAGCGGAGAAGGTCATGTCTCTGGGACGGAACTGGCACAGGCCATGTCTTCGCTGTGAAAGATGCAAGAAAACACTGACCTCTGGTGGACATGCTGAGGTACAACACAAGCCCATCAACCCCATTTCACTGTTTCAGTTCGTACCATTGAACAAAAAGCCATCATGTATAAGAGGCATCTTAATTGTTTAGTGAGTGTATGAAACACTTTGAACACCAGTGACTGTGACACTGTTTTTACTGACAGCATGAAGGAAGACCCTACTGCCATGTCCCTTGCTACGGATACCTGTTTGGGCCAAAAGGGGTGAACATTGGAGACGTTGGTTGCTACATCTATGATCAGGACAGTGAGGAGACTGACATTTCCATTCGGTCCTAAAGAGTAACTGTAAGGACAGCCTTGAGGGGACTGGTACTTGTTCCACACTCTAACCCACAGCTTCCCAAAATTTACAAACCTGTGAACAATTTTATGGATACATTTTCCGTGACCTCTTACAGTGTTGCCTCACATAATGTTCAGTTATAAACACACATTTTTAAAGTTACCATGTGCACTGTAGTATTGTAACCCACCTCAGTAATATGCGTGCATGCATGCATCCGTGTCCTTATGTGTATGTGCGCGTCTGTGCCTGTGTGTGTGTAAGGGTGTGCGTGTGTGTAGTGTGCGCCTGTATGTGTGCGTGCGTGCGTGCGTGCGTGTTATGGCTCAATTAATATACGATGTGCCATGCAGATGGTATGGCACTTCTTTCTCAAAAGTAACCTCTCCTCGATGCCATATTACCACACGTGTACACACACCTTTTCCTTCAGATAACTAAACCTACATTCCAAGACCTAGAGAAATGCTTCTGATTCTTAAGTCCTGCTGTTTACTTTCAGTTGTCACAGGAGATTCAGATAAAGAAGGGGAAATACGGAGGAGAGGTTTAATTGGTACATTTAGTCACAACAGTGCTGGGTTTTCTAACTCGCCCTGTGTCATTAGGGTCCAGTAATGTTAGGTGTCCAAGTCTCACCACCACCAGCACTTGTGTGGAAGGAAGAACAGAAAGTTTCTTGGGTGGCATTAGCTTTTATTTTTATAGCTCCCTCTAGTGGTAAAGCAAATTGTACCGGTTGACATCTACAGCTATTGTCTATCTCAGTGTGGCTGTCATTTCCTGGTAGAGAAACAAGGAAACCTCATTTAAGTTGTTGGTCACTTGCCATATATTAACAATAAATATTCTACACCTTTCAGTAAATTTTATTTCCTCTTAAGTATATTTAGAACATGGTATTCTGGCACACAATAATGAGTTATTAGCTATTAGTTCTATATTTAATGTGTATTTCCAGTTATTTTTCCCTGCTCAAAGATGTTAACATTGTTATAAGTGTACTGATGTTGCACAGTAAAGAATACTAAAGGTGAAATGTTAAGTCACCCATATTGTTGGAATATTTATGTAACAGCAGCTGTTTTGTATTGCTTTTCGGATAATACTCTATTTATAAATCTTTAATAAATGTTTAAACTGTATGGGGGTCTTTGATTTTTCTCCCCACTTTGGGGGGGAAAAGCAGCTCTGACTCTTGATTTGGGGGTGGGTGGGTCACTGCCAATCTCCATGGGGACCATTGACAGTATATAAAATGGATGATAAGACTCAGAATTTGATTACAATATCGATGTTAAAATGCAAAATCATCACTATTCACAAATCACCCTAGACATTTTGATGTGTGAAATTATTCCTTATATTCTCAAAATAACTGGCTATAATATATAGTGTGGTTGAAAGTTTCCCACTTTCAGTTTTTAAAGAACTTTATTGATTATATAACATTTCACAATACATCAAAAAAGACAATACAAAAATAGATAGTTTTGAGTGATTTGTAAAGGATGTATATCTCGATTTCAGCCCATTCCAAGCCAGTGCATTTTCTTTCCCACTTTCCATATGGTAAACCTACATGCACTAATTTCAGAAGGAGCATACTTGACGCCTTCTGAGGCTTTGGCTGAGTCTTCTCGACTACAGCTCTGTTTTAATTACATAGAGTTCCTTTCCCCACTACTTTTCCAAATAAGGGATGAAAGGTATTATGCAAATTGCTTAAAGGTATTATAAGCAATATATTTATTATAAAAGTATGTAAATATATATTATTAATGATTAATCAAATAATACAATCACGTTTTGCACAGTCTATTGCACGCAGGCGGGAGTAGAAAGCAAGTTAGCAAATGAAATGCGTCTCTTGCAGTAATTGTGAGTTTACGTGAAAAAACAACAGCGATTTGTCGTGATTTTTGAGTTATAGAATGTTGGTGCTGTAACGAATCATATTCGACTTTATGATCATGTGACTATACTCCGGGGACCCAGGAAACTTGGCCTAGTATAAAGTGATTGTGTAAGAACAACGAGCGTTGGTGCAAGAAAATATTTTAAACTGAAACGTTTAAAAGGCTAATGCTGTTTTGCTGATATGCCCAATCTCTACTTAATAAAGCGATGGCCCAGTTATTCAGTGACCCTTTACTGTAGTATGTATCATCTCACCGTCGCGGCTAGTTAGCTAGCGAGCAATCAGAATCAAACGCATAGTAGAAACGGGAATACGCGGTTATTTAATCTAGAAAACATTCTCAAGCGGTCTGATCCATTGTAAACTAATTTAGAATGATAAGAGTTGACATAGCGTCGCAAGTTTATTTTACTCATCTGAAATCACGTGTAATTGAGACGTTCATATAATATGCCAGTGGCAAGCCATATGGACATGGCCAAGTAAAATGAGTCAGTCTGGTTCTAATGCATCACAGTGTGATTGCGTCATAATATTACTACGGCATGTAGCTTATAACCGTTATGACGTAAACAAACGAGTGCGCTGTATTATTACCAGTTATGTTATTTGTTTAATATCACTTTCTCGCTGTTTAATCGTAGATGAAAAGTGAAGTTAATTAGAACGGCTGCTTTCTGGACTACAGCTAGATGTGGCAAGACCGCTAGAGGGCAGAATGAGCCAAGCAAAGGCTAAGGGGACGCCGATCTCCAGGGCCAAACTTGGGGAGCAGGTACAGTCAGCTCCGAGGACACGTCTCTGTATTCAGTGCGCATAGTTCCAATATTTCATGAGCGAACAGTCTGCCAAAATACAAGCAGAAAATAGCAATAAATAAATAATAATAGCAGAAAAACAAGGAAAAAAGGCTATTGTGACATTTTATTATTATTATTATTATTATTATTATTATTATTATTATTATTTGTAGTATAAGTAGTAGTAGTAGGATTCACTGCAAAAAATAAATAATAAATCTTATCTGAACTATTCCTGTCAGATAATACTTCATCCTGGATATCTGCAGACATAATGGGTTTAATGTGTTTGCACGTTTGAGGCAGAAAGGGATAATGCCAATTTATTGCTTTCAGATCTTTGTGAAAACGGATGACTTCATCCTGTCCGACCCACAAATGCACATAATAAAGCCGAGTTACAACAGCCTGCATGATCCTCACCTTCGCAAATACTACCATCGCAAGGACATGCAGACCCTGCTGAGGAAGAGAAACTTTATTACAGGAGAGAAAGAGGTAAGATCCTGACAGCACTATGAGCCTGACCAGGCCGCTCATAACCTTACAGCACTATGAAACTGACCAGGCTGCTCACAACCTTACAGCACTATGAGCCTGACCAGGCTTAACCTTACAGCACTATGAGCCTGACCAGGCCGCTCATAACCTTACAGCACTATGAGCCTGACCAGGCTGCTCATAACCTTACAGCACTATGAATCTGACCAGGCTGCTCATAACCTTACAGCACTATGAGCCTGACCAGGCTGCTCACAACCTTACAGCACTATGAGCCTGACCACCGCTCATAACCTTACAGCACTATGAGCCTGACCAGGCCGCTCATAACCTTACAGCACTATGAGCCTGACCAGGCTAATCATAACCTTACAGCACTATGAATCTGACCAGGCTGCTCATAACCTTACAGCACTATGAGCCTGACCAGGCCGCTCATAACCGTACAGCACTATGAGCCTGACCAGGCTGCTCATAAGCTTACAGCACTATGAGCCTGACCAGGCTGCTCATAACCTTACAGCACTATGAGTCTGACCAGGCTGTTCATAACCTTACAGCACTATGAGCCTGACCGGGCTGTTCATAACCTTACAGCACTATGAGCCTGACCAGTGTTTTCCCCCTCAGGTCAGATGCTCCTTTAAGGAGTATAAAATGCACCAGAGGTACTTGGAGCACCTCAAGAGCATCGCTGACCGAACAAACGGGGAGATCCAGGTGAGAGCCGCCATGTTCTGTCCAGTGATTAACCAATCTGAATCATCATGTGATGAGCACGTTGCTAAGGGAGTAAATGAGTAGCCCATATGAGCTGCGTGTGCATGTGTGCTCCAGAGGTCCAAGATGAGGCTGTTTCTGGAGAAGCAGCAGGAAGGGCTCATCCCCCTGGACATGACGCTCACAGACATGAGGGAACAGCTGCTGGAAGAGGAGGTGGAGTGTCTTCGGCAGGTCATGAGAGCTGAAGGATTTCGGTACATTAACCCAAATTCTCACCACTGATATTCACTGGAACTGTTAAAGAAGGCCTTTAAAATGAATAAATTAGTAATACATTACTAAATAATAATAATAATAATAATAATAATAATAATAATAAACTTAATTCATTCTTATGTGAATGTTCTTTCTTTCCACTGCACTATACAAAGCACTTTGAGCTGCATCTCTGTATGAAAGGTGCTATACAAATAAAGTTTATTATTATTATTATCATTATTATTATTATTATTATTACCACTACCAAATCTCAATTTTCTCTTTTTCTTAAAGGGGGACAAGAAAATATGACCCAGAGGATTATAGAATAGAAATGGTAAGAACTTCTGTCAGATCTGAGCCAAACCCGGGTCAAACCAGGGGCAGATACTAGTTTCGAAGGTTTATTCTGCTGATGCAGTATGAAAACACTTCTTGCTCATCCCTGAGCATTTACAATGGAACATGTTACTGATCAAAATGTACAACCTTATGAAAGCAGAATTTATGTCATGATAGTGTCTCTGTGTCGCTGTGATTGCTGGCCATACACAATATGGTTACTTTGCTTCATATTCGGGCATGCTCTGTAAGGAAGTGATGTTTCTGTTTGGCTAATGGGTATTGAACATTGAATAAACCAATGTTACTGGGTACCAACTAGCTAGCTGGATTAACAGTGTTATTTTTTAGCCAATTACATATTGTTCTAACATTAGCAGAGTTAATAGAGTGACTCAATAAAGATGGGTGACAAATGCTAATGCACTTTCATAGAAAAGAAGTGGAGTGAAAAGCATTAACATTTCCTGTGCCATACGCCAGTTTACTGTGTAGCTATATGGTTAAAAATGGATGAGAAGCCATATGAACTAATGTGTGGTGTCATTGTGTTTGGACTATTTGTCTCCAGTTAGTTGTTTCCATGGACATTACTATACTGATAATGCTGCAGTATCATGGCATATTGATGGATATAGATTTATTTATAACTTGGGAAACTGTCTGAATTTTACTGGTGTCTAAAGGGGTATGGTATTTTAAATAGTTACTTGATGCAGTGCTGAAGGTAATGTCTCTCTGGTGTTAGTGTGTGATAATGGACTTCTCTGTGGTTGTTTTGTGTGTGATAATGGACTTCTCTGTGGTGTTTTGTGTGTGATAATGGACTTCTCTGTGGTGTTTTGTGTGTGATAATGGACTGCTCTGTGGTGTTTTGTGTGTGATAATGGACTTCTCTGTGGTGTTTTGTGTGATAATGGACTGCTCTGTGGTGTTTTGTGTGTGATAATGGACTGCTCTCTGGTGTTTTGTGTGTGATAATGGATGCAGGACCTGCTGAGCTGGAAGGTGGAGGAGCGGGCGCGGCTCCGGAGAATCGAAGCAGAGGTGCGCCATGAATGGAACAGAGAGAGGCAGCTGAGAGACGCCCAGGAGAGGAGAGAGAGGAAGGTACCCACGTGAGCTTCACCTGTGAGACACATAGCCTTACAGCACTATGAGCCTGACCAGGCTGCTCATAACCTTACAGCACTATGAGCCTGACTAGGCTGCTCATAACCTTACAGCACTATGAGCCTGACCAGGCTGCTCATAACCTTACAGCACTATGCGCCTGATCAGCCTGCTCACAACCTTACAGCACTATGAGCCTGACCAGGCTGCTCATAACCTTACAGCACTATGAGCCTGACCAGGCTGCTCATAACCTTACAGCACTATGAGCCTGACCAGCCTGCTCATAACCTTACAGCACTATGAGCCTGACCAGCCTGCTCACAACCATGCAGCACTATGAGCCTGACCAGGCTGCTCATAACCTTACAGCACTATGAGCCTGACCAGGCTGCTCATGACCTTACAGCACTATGGGCCTGACCAGGCTGCTCATAACCTTACAGCACTATGAACCTGACCAGCCTACTCACAACCTTACGGCACTATGAATCAGAGCCTGAACAGGTAATAAATATACATTAAGTTGTATTCGTGAGATTATTATGGTGCATACACTGGTGTTTCAGATCTAATCTGTTCTTGTGTTTCAGAAACACACTGCAATGGTGCGCAAATGTACTGTGCACCAGCTGCAGGTGATAGAGCAGGCGAAGCTGTCGGAGGACTCTGTGATGGAGGAACGCAACAAGATATATAAACCACCGTCCAGGAACAGTGCAAAGAAAACAAATCTCACTCCATCAAGGAACACCACAAAGACAGCAGCACCTTCTCTTCAGCCCACGGACCGAGTTCAGAGCTTTGTGATCAGACCCAGAAAGCAGACACAAGTGACACAAGCAGCTTCACCTGAGCAGGTAAGAGAGACTGCTCCTCACTAGCCCCACACCAACACTGCTGTTTCACAGGCTTGATGACACAGCGGATTTATGTTTTTGTTTTTTCCAGAATTCCGCAGTTGAAGATGAGGTGGAAGAGAGATCCAGGAAATCCCGGATCCAGGTGTCGGTGGTCTAGAGGGGGCGGAATACTGGAGATCACTCAGCCCAGGTGCTGTATGAATGTGGCTGAAATATGGAGTCTGTGCGGGATGTGGTGAAGGCCTGAGATCTGAGCCTGCATTACTGTCCCGCTACAGACGGCGAGCGAGACGGGGCGACGGGGGCAGAATGGGAGGCAGTTCGAAACCTGGCGGATTTATCCACCCCCCTTCTAAGAACAAGCTAATAAATAATGAATCAAACTCACTCAAAATAGCTCTATTTACATTACAAACCGATTTTACTGACTGCTTGTGTATTACTGCTATTTCAAGGGTGAGTTCTAGTTTGGGTTAAAACATTTTGCCAATGGTGTCTTATAGCTCAGGCTCACAGGTGTGTTACCTGTGGGTATGGCAGTGGTGCTCCAAATCAGGGCTCCTGTTATGAGAGACCAGGCCTGGCCGCTCTTTCTGCCAATCAGATTCAGAGAAATTGTGTCCCCAGCCAGGCAGGAACCTCATTGGCTCCACACACAGCGTGAGGTAAATATTCAGTCCAATCTTGTGACTGAAACTGTGAGGGAGGAACAGGAGTCAGGCTGGTTTGGGGATTTGAGGACGGTATCTTTACTGTGTGAATTCAGACTGCACTTTACACACACACACACTCACCATGAGATGCCAGCACCATGTGGGAATTATCCTTAGTGGATTACTCAGACACAGAACATTTCCTGAATGCACAGTTCAAAAGAGTGGCAAAAATTACACTTTTTTTTACACAGAGCGACTTACACAACATACACATGGCAATTAAGTTGCATCCATTTAGGCAGCTGGATACATATTGAAGCAATGCAGGTTAAGTACGTTGCTCAAGGGTACAACGGCAGTGTCCTACCGGGGAATTGAACCTGCGACCTTTTAGGTTACAAGACCAACTCCTAAAAATCACTACTTCTGGTGAAGAACAGAAATGAGATTATTAATCACATATAAAAGACTGCTATGGAGCTGGTGACTGTTTGAATTTATATTTTAATACTTTTGTTCTTTATTCCTATGTGTATTCTACATTGAAATATTGAGGTTTCGTCTGTAAATGTGGGTTTTTATACACAAGCTTTAGGGTTACAGGCTTACAGCTAGTCTGAAACTGTGCAGCATCAGAACTTCAGGAGGAAAGCCAGACTGGTCTTTCCATGTGTTCATGAAGATTATAGAATTTATAATACATACATTTAGCCCAGCTAACATGTGTAACGGACTGAGGAGCACATTGTCAGGAACCAAATCTTTGATGTCCCAGTGCACTGCTAGTATGGAAATGGAACAGGCATTTAATAAAGAGATAAAGAGAAAAAGAGAAGGAATACACCCTTTTAAAGTCCTCCCCAAATCCTTTAATGAGATTTTGGTTGTGTACAAGCATTTCAGGATTGTCTAGGTTACATACATGAATAGAAAAGGCACACAATGCATCACACAGTCTATCCCCAAAAACTCAGCCCATTATTCTGTGATTTCAAGTGTTTCCCTAAGTACAGTAATTCTCCTTATATACAGTCTTTCATCAACAACAGATCATGCTAATACACAGGTAAATTCAGTAGTTATTGTTTTCTGTATATATGTACATTTTAATGTTTATTAAAAAGCTTTAAATACATGCTTTACTTGTAGGAATTACAAGCAGACTGTACAGTGTTATTGCGATAAAAAAACTGCCCACATATCTGGTGTGTTGAAGAGACTCACGGATCCCTGTCCTTCTCCCTGCGCCACACGGCTTGGGGTCACAGCCAATGAGAGACTGCTGAACAGGGGTCCCCACACTCTAGCACTGCTTTCAATGGGGCACAAACACAGGAACGGCCACTTCCTGCAGAGAAGCGGACCCTGCTGCAGAGCAGCACACAGCTGGGCTGTTCACCAGGAACAGGGACTCCAGGAGGCTGTGCTCTTCAGCAGGCTTTTCTGTACAAACACAGCGCAGCTCAGCCACCACAGGTACCCAAGGTGTACTTCCTTATGTACTGCTACACTATGAACATGGGAACAGATCCGCTGAATATCGAATAATGTGAGAAAACAGTAAACAAAAAAAATACTTTCTTGCTTTTCATTCCTTTGATAGGATAACCATCATACTGGAAAGAATTTCTTAATGTGACTAAAACTGCTTCCTTGTTTCATTAAGCTTGAAAGAGCAGGATGAACACACTGCACACAGCCTGTTTTTCCATTTCACCGCAGCTTTCACCACTAAGCCCACAGGATTCAGGTATCATTCCGTGCCAAGGCAAATTCTACAGTACATTTATAGATAATGAAATGAAACTGATGAAGTGACACAGTAAAAGCAGAGTCCTGCATTCAGTAAAGATGGCTAATGTGTGTGCTCCCTCCAAACCCGTAGCACACCCCCAGGGAAAAGGTCTAAATCTACAGTGCACCAGAACAGAATCCAGTGGCACAGACCATAGTCTATGACAAAAAAGCACCAGAATATTTGTGCAATCCTATTAAGCTTTTACAAGAGGAGGCACCTGTGACATATTCAGCCTTAATATTCACCGTTTAGCAGCTAAATATGAACACAGGTGTTGCATAGCCACACACCCAAACTGCCAAGGTAACATAACCATTATCTTTCAAGAAAATATTACAATAATTTGAATATTTCACACATACAAATGGAAATAAGTCTCACACTTTTTAATGGATCCGTGAGTATCCCTTTACCAGTGGAAATTTACAAAAGCCACAAAAATAACTTTCCATTTGATATTTATGTAAGTTTTGAAGGGCGTCATGCGAACAGTGTTGGTAGTTGGAAAACAGACTTTCTTCTGGATATTATCTTACAGCAAATGGATTCCAAACTCAACTCTGCCCAGAGAGACAGGAGAAGCTACAGAGCACAATGTTCAGTCAGTAATATGAGAGACAGATTACCCACTGGCCTCATTAACACTGTTAGAGTTAGCACTCAGAATGTGGCTATGTGTGCGGAGTAATGCACTGCCGGCCTCGTCTGGTAAAGAGGATTTCACCAGAACACCAGAGCCATGTTTGGCTGCAAGCTTCAGAAGCGACAGGTGAAATGTAGTGAGGACTCCTTACCATGGTAACGGTGTGGGTGAGTGTGGCAGACAGGTGAGCTCAGTGCTGAAGCCCTACAGCGCTCTCAGGAGCTCTGACCTCATCATTCATATTCAAACCAGCCCCCATATTTCACCTGGAAGTACAATCAGACCAGAGGAAAACTCTGCTGTGCAGTGGCCTCAGAGCACATCCTGCTAACAATGGGCCTCATTCACCAACCGTTCTTAAGAAGAATTTTCTTCTTAAAACCCACTTATGCAGCTTTCATGAAGATTTTGACATTCACCAATGTTTTTCTATTTGGGATTTGTTCTTAGGTAAGAACAGAATCTACGCACACTCAAGAGCACACTTAAGCACATTTGAGTGCTGACATGTTTGTGCAAAATAATTGGTTATTGCATTTTCTTCAATTATACAGTTGTATAATATTATAGGATTTAAATTACAATAATATTTTTATAATTTATAATATTTTTAAATTATTATTTGCATTATTTTATAAAGCATTAAGGTGCCAGGTTCCGCCTCAGAGGGTGGTTGCCTCAGCGGGAGTAAATGATAAAAATCAAACCATTGTAGTGACCTTTTATTTTTGGGGGTTTCAATTATGCAATGTTTGGTCTATATTGCAAAAGCCAATGTTTACATTTTGAATACAAACTAAGCACTTAAGTAACACTTTTTAAACACATGGACATGTTGAAGAAGAGAACGTCACTAGGGGGGTGACACCTAAATGACTGGCAATACATTTTTTGTGCAGTGTTTTGTGCAGTGACGGGTTTTGTCGTTTGAATGCATAACACGCAATTCCTTGCGCCCACTGCCACCAGTATTTTTTTTTTTTTTTTTTTGCCTCAGATTTGACATCAAACCATTTTTTTTTTTACTTCATCAGTTGTGCGCCCTTCTCCAGATACAGCGTTCACTGAACGAATAATATCATCCCATGCATCTTTTTTGTGTTGTTTTATATCCACTACTGACGCGACTAAATATGACAGGTCGTTTGCTGTTCACTTCCCGCAGCAAAACCTCCACTTCAGAACTACTGAAGTTTTTCTTATGTTTGGAGTCCGGTGCTCCACCGTCGTTAGATTTTCGTTGGGGCAGTATTGACTTCGTTTGCTCTCAACTTTTCTTTTCGATTTCTGTGTGTGCACACGGCCCTGCAGTCTCATGCCCTTTTATGGGGATTGGCGGGGCGTTTACCTATGTTAATTAGGAACAACTGGCATGGGCTTTACACTTACGAAGACAATGGGATTCATCATTTTAAGAACACATGTGCAAACAATTCTGCGGTTGTGTCGTGAATCTGACGTAGACTTTTCTTAGGAATTTTCTCAAGAACAAATTTAAGTAGAAAGCTTAGGAAGATATTGGTGAATGAGGCCCAATGTCTGGGGTCGACATAGCTCAGGAGGTAAGAGCGTTTGTCTGGCAGTCGGAGGGTTGCCGGTTCGATCCCCCGCCCTGGGCATGTCGAAGTGTCCCTGAGCAAGACACCTAACCCCTCATTGCTCCCAACGAGCTGATTGGTACCTTGCATGGCAGCCTTTCATCGTTGGTGTGTGAGTGTTGAGTGTGTGTGTGGATACGTGAATGAGAGGCATCAATTGTAAAGCGCTTTGGATAAAAGCGCTACATAAATGCAGTCCATTTACCATTTACCAACAAGCAGCACACACTTGTGTTAAGTGCTTTGTCAGACACATCACATACAAAGCAAAAAAAGGTAATAACATTCATGTAGCAGCTGATCTGATGCAAGTGATGCACATTCTCTTTGCTTTCACACAAAAACAGCTTAAAATAAATATTATTCTTCCCCAGAAAAAAACGTTCTGGAAACTTTAACAGAGTATGCTGTTACATACTGCATGATGATAGACACACTAACAATAATAACACAAAGAACCCTGTGCCATATTTGGTTTATCTTGAAACAAATTTTTTTGTTGGACACGTGTTGGACACTATCATTATATAATCACATCATTCCACATAAACATTACACATTAACCACTGAAATATGTGTATTTTGAGATCGTATAGCACACCACTTACGTACTACTCAATAGCAGCAAAACCAGTTAAATAATTATCTGAAATGCTTCAACCCTGAAGACACCAGTAAAATTCCTTCCACAGAAGTTTAAACTTTAAACTTAATCTTTTTTCATCAACATTCGGAACTAATTTCTCCTTTCATACTGTTTCACTGCTGGAGTGGCTTCACATATTACTGTTAATTCCAGTTCAGTCATTCCCAGACCCAGGTCTGACCGCAGCTAAATAATCTGTCCATTAGCCACTGCAGTTTGTCCATGCCCTGCACCTACTCTTTGCTTGATCTGTTCACCTTTGGCGAGTATCCAGTGAAAGAATCCAAAACTCATAATGGCTTCAGTGAATCATGCATTCATAACCTGACTGGATCTGACGGGGAGGGTGCCTGATGTAAGGATGCTGGGTAAAAACCTGATCTGGACTCTAAGGCAAAACAGTCACAGGAGGAGGAGTGGGTCCCCATCTACGAGCTGCAGAAACAGCACGTGGGGATTTTCATTTTCACCTGAATGCTTGTGTCTGCAGTCAATGCTACCATAAAACAACACATTCTGAATTACATATTCTTCACGTTTTAAACTTCAACTTCAGTTGTATTATTGGGTAATATCATTTCAATATGGGTTATGCATAATAAATATGTTTATCACGTGAACTAATGTAATAACAGAAAGCTGTTGTTTAAAATATTTCCGTGTTCGTGTTATTGTAATTTAACTGCTTGTGAAACAAAATGCTATTTTAACTAAATGGCTTTTAACTAACTTCAACAGCATGTAATATACTGATATGAGAGCGCCCATTAAATGCATGGGGACGGTTCAAGCTCAGGTCCGATGAAATAGGACAGCACTCACGTCTCTCAGTAAGCAAATTCCAGTAATACTCCATTCATGCACAATGCTGTAAAATGAAACACATTCCATTCTCTGTGCTGGTGGTCCTCAGAGCCTCTGTACAAGCAGCAGTGAACTATAATGGCTCTATCTGCCGCATTTCTGTCTCCACCAACTCCTCAGGAACCCTAACCCTAATGGACTACACATCCCAGTGCACCACACCTCATGGCTCCAGTTCCAATACTTATTCTCACAGTGACATCACCAGAGCTGGCTGCAGGGATATTGAGTTTATGAGGAATATCCTGTAGCTGTGAAAGGGAGTTGTAAATCTGTAACAGTAATGTGAGGTGCTGACCAAAATCACCCAACCACTCACTGAGAAATGCGCTTGCTCTAAACCTCCTCTCAGCTCTACGGTTTAGCACATGCTTTCATTCCGGCTGTTTGACTGCATGTACAGCCCCAGGTCAGTGCCAGCCCTGAGCAGAGCGTAGCGTCTGTTTTAACCTCAGAATAAAGTGCCTTAGTCCTCATTCACACACATTCATACAGCACCCACATCTTATTGCACTGCGCTACAGCAAACCGACAGACCTGTTCACATTCTAAAAACTGTAATGTACACTACAGCCAATCATAATAAGCTCCGCCCACCTGCTCACAGCGCCTACTACGACAGACCCTGTGCTCAGAGGATTGGGTGGCTGACTAAGCACTTTCACAGGGACTCACACAGCTCTGCGCTGGGCCTAGTGCACAGATTCCTCTGCATATGAAAGCTTACAGTAATGAGCCAATCACTGCAGCCAGCCGGCAGTAGGACCCTCTGTTTCCACTTTTAAACTGAACATCACAGTCTTTACAGGGTCACTGTCAACCATAATCGCCTTCACTAATGCTCTCCCTAAACCAACCTCTTCCCAGTGTAAATTCACCAGTGTCCTCCCAGTGTAAGGTCACCAGTGTCCTCCCAGTGTAACTTCCTGATGATGAAAATGCACCTGACTGTGTGTATAGCAGCATTCAAACACACATTTCATAGATACACACGTACAGTGAAATATGTTACATATAAACTCCAAAATCCAAAGGCCATGGCTGCTACAGCGCCAAGTCTTCAAATGTCAGTGATTACATTAGAGTGCTTTTTACAGAGCTTCCTGCCTACAGGAGACTTCTGAGAACCCACACACACACACACACACACATAAATACACACACACACACACACTGGAAGACTACAGAAACACACCCGGGACACATCATCTGTACAGGTACCAGTGTGACTCTCACATACAGGCAATGACCATGTTCAAATACTGACAGTCATCCTCATTTCACTTAAAATGTACTAATTATGTGAGGATTTGGCCATTTATGATTTTTACACAAACCACAACGCTCTCTTAAGAAGAAGAGACATCAGGACGTATCAGTGTTAATATCAGAAATATGTGGGTATAGAATGGTGTGGGTATAGAATGGTGTGGGTAAAGATCAGTGTGGGTATGGAATGGTGTGGGTAAAGACTAGTGTGGGTATAGAATGGTGTGGGTAAAGACTAGCGTGGGTATAGAATGGTGTGGGTAAAGATCAGTGTGGGTATAGCATGGTGTGGGTAAAGATCAGTGTGGGTATGGAATGGTGTGGGTAAAGACTAGTGTGGGTATAGAATGGTGTGGGTAAAGACTAGCGTGGGTATAGCATGGTGTGGGTATAGATCAGTGTGAGGAATAACATGTCTGCCAGTTTCCACCTTGCAACAACAAAAAGCGCAAATGGTAAGGAATACAGAATTAACTTGACTTAACTGTGTTCAAAAATATGCTCCTTACATATATAAAAAAATTACTGACACTTTCATGTTTGCAGTGATATGCATACAGTATATATTGTTAAATTTACTTACAGTCTGTGCATTAAATTGCATATATGCATTAAAGTGCATAAATGAAAGTGACAATATTTAGTACATTTTTGAAGGATATGTGAAATTAAATGGGTTTCCTCCTATTTTGGATGAGTATACTTCCCCATACTGGGACAGTACATCTCTGCCTGTGGTCTAACAGTCCCGGGCACACACACCCATCTCTCTCCGTACAGCTTGCTTCTCCTTCAGAAATAACACAGCGTGAGCGGAGGAATGTCTCTCAGCGCTGCCTTGCCATTGGCTGGGACTTCTCTCACTGCCATGCCATTGGCTGGGACTCTTCACTCTTTCAGAGTGAACCTCTGCCGCCCTGCTGACACCCAACTGGGCCTACACCTTGCTAGCTCCTCCCACCACTGTCTGATTGGCACCTGGTTCCTGCAGCCTGTCCCAGGGGTGGAGCAGAGGGAGTTTATTGCATGAGGAGGGATCTGTAATGAGAGGTAAAGTGAATGGAGAGAAGAGGAGCAGCAGTGTGGGAGACAGCGAGGCGGGGCTCACGTCTTGTTCATCAGCTTGGCCAGCATCTGCTGGATCTGCAGCCGCGACACGCCGAGCACCGAGTGCCGCGGCCGGGGGCTGCCGGGCGCCAGCGGCAGGTGGCGGCGGGCGGGGCCGCGGGCGGGGCTGCTCTCCGCCGAGCGGCTGCGCTGGATCAGCGACCCCCCCGGGTGGGGGTACTGCTCCGTCTCCAGGGTGGACGAGGAGAAGACGTAGGACGCCAGGCGCCTCAGCTGGTTGGGCCGAGGGTGAGGCGGGGCCTGCCTGTCCTCCAACTGAAAAGGACCAATGAGAGCAGAGGAAAACAGGAGTCAGACCAGGTGATTGGACCAACTCCTTCCCAGCTTCTTAAAACCTAATAGTCAATGCTCTGTTTTTTTAAATCTAACAGTCACTGCTGTGCCTTTCAAAACCTAACAGTCATTTTCTTCTCCAGACAACATTTGCCAAGGGGAGACAGCACAGAGGGATCACAAAGGGTTTTTTGTTCTAGTGGGTGTGGATAAATGCTTTATCTGCTCATTGGGCATCACCTTGCTGCCTTGACTCCGCCCCCAACACCTGCCCTGACTCCACCCCCACAGCCTGCCATAACCCCGCCCCCAAAGCCTGCCCTAACCCCGCCCCAACATCTGCCCTAACCCCACCCCAACATCTGCCCTAACCCCGCCCCCAACATCTGCACTAACCCCGCCCCAACATCTGCCCTAACCCCACCCCAACATCTGCCCTAACCCCACCGCAACATCTGCCCTAACCCCGCCCCCAACATCTGCCCTAACCCCGCCCCAACATCTGCCCTAACCCCACCGCAACATCTGCCATAACCCCGCCCCCAAAGCCTGCCCTAACCCCGCCCCAACATCTGCCCTAACCCCACCCCAACATCTGCCCTAACCCCACCGCAACATCTGCCCTAACCCCGCCCCCAACATCTGCACTAACCCCGCCCCAACATCTGCCCTAACCCCACCCCATAAGGACTGATATTCAGCAGGCTCAGTCATTCACTCCACCAAATCTTATTCTGTTCATTTTAGTTTTAATCATACTTTGTGGAAATACATTAATCATGTTTCATGAAGGACAGCATAAAGCAGACTGTCTCTGAGAAGCCCACGGCCTGTGTGGGATCTGGGTCCGGGCATGTGGAGCTCCATGCTTTCAGTACAAATCTCTGCTGGAGCAATCTGCTTTAAGACAGCACAGTTAATATACACAGTTCAGCCACCAGGGGGTAGCCTTGCACACCACAATGGAAAACCATTACATCATCCTTTCTGCTCTGTGTCTGATGCTGCTGGAAAACAGAGTTATTGGAGCAGAATTAACGTCTCTGCCTGATGATGTCACAATAACAGATGAGCTGAAGGCAGACAGAGCCCAACCACAGCAATGCAGAGCTACTGGTGCATAATCAATATGGGCATTGTTTTAGGTGCTGTCACACACCCTTAAAGGAGTGCTTTCAGCCTCCTGAAAAAAAGTTCTCAGCTTCTGGGAATAAAATATTCCTGCACACTCACCATGCCAAGTATAAACTGTCCCCTTGCACTCACTTGGCATGAAAATAACCTAGAGATAGAACGCTGACTTGCTTAAGCTGGAATGCTACCTGAGGTGGGTCACAAATGTGACACAGTGGTTAATGCAGTTCTTCCACCAGTCTGCACCCCAGACAGTCTCTCTCTACTGACGGAACCATGTGTGGCTGCTGACACTTTACCACCTGAGCAGAATCATTTTCCATAATTACCCACATTTTAATTTTAATTTTTATGTAATTTTCCTTCTCTATCCAACACTGTAGAATAATGCATCATTGAGAATGACAACTGACCACTGCATAAGACATGTACATAGTATGAATCTGAAAACAAACCAAACTGGATCAGCTGAACACAAACCACACTGGATCAGCTAAACACAAATCAAACTGGATCAGCTGAACACAGGTAACAGGGCAGGTGATAGCACAGATGATAGCACGGGTAATAGCACAGGTAACAGGGCAAGTGATAGCACAGGTCACTGGGCAGGTGACAGCACAGGTGATAGCACAGGTAACAGGGCAGGACCATTACCTGTCCCTGTGGGCCGTAGGGATCAGATTCCCTCCTCTTGGGGCGGGCGGAAGGCAGCGAGTGGCAGGGCGACTGGGCGGGGCTGGGGGCGGGGCCAGTCCTGCGGGACGATTCCTCCTCGGTGACAGTCAGCATGGCGCGGCCACGCCCGTCCTGCATTTTGGGGCGTGCTCCGGGCTCAGCCCCGCCCCTCCGCCGCTCCTCCTGCTCCTGGATTGGCCGCAGCTCCTCCGGCTCCTCGTCCGTGGTGCCTGAGGTGGTGGGCTCCGCCCCCGGGTGGAAGTCCTTCAGCTCGGTCTCCTTGTCGATGATGACCCACTCCTTGCTGTCAAAGTCCTCCTCCTCGGCCAGCGGGACGGACTTGATGAAGGCATTGCTGTGGGCCTCCTGGTCCGCCGCCGACACGTCCTGTCGGCCGCTGGCCTGCCGGTCCCCCTGCGCCATCTCCACCGACAGCATCTGCGCCGGCTGGGACGAGTACACCTGCCTGGAAGGAGAGCCCAGGATGTCCATACGGGACCTGCGCCACAGAGCACAAACCCATTACTGTCAGACCTGCACCACAGAGCACAAACTCATTACTGTCAGACCTGCACCACAGAGCACACACTCATTACTGTTAGACACCAGACCTGCACCACAGAGCACACACTCATTACCGTTAGACACCAGACCTGCACCACAGAGCACACACTCATTGCTGTCAGACCTGCACCACAGAGCACACACTCATTACCGTTAGACACCAGACCTGCACCACAGAGCACACACTCATTACTGTCAGACCTGCACCACAGAGCACACACACACACACACACACACATACACCACTGTCATACGGGACCTGCAGGAAACACACACACACAGCAGTCATAAGAGACCTGCACCATACGCACACACACCACACACACACACACACACACACACACACACACACACACACCACAGTCATACGGGACCTGCAGGAAACACACACACACAGCAGTCATAAGAGACCTGCACCGTACGCACACACACCACACACACACACACACACACACACATACACACACACCACAGTCATACGGGACCTGCAGGAAACACACACACACAGCAGTCATAAGAGACCTGCACCATACACACACACACACCACACACACACATACACAGCACAGTCATACAGGACCTGCAGGAAACACACACACACACACACACACACACACACACACAGCACAGTCATAAGAGATCTGCACCATACACACACACACACACACACACACACACACAGCACAGTCATACAGGACCTGCAGGAAACACACACACACACACACACCACAGTCATATGGGACCTACACCATACACACACACACACCAGTCATAAGAGACCTGCACCACACACACACACACACACACACCACAGTCCTATGGGACCTGCACCATATACACACACAAGGTTAGAGGTCTGGGGTGGGGGTGGGGGTTAGGGTGAGGTGTCTGGGGGCGAGGGTTAGGGTGAGGGGTCTGGGGGCTGGGGGGGTCTGGGGCTGGGGTCTGGGGGGGGTTAGGGTTAGGGTTAGGGTTAGGGGTCTGGGGGCTGGGGGGGTCTGGGGCTGGGGTTTGGGGGGGGTCTGGGGCGGGGGCTGCTCACCGCTGGCCGTAGATGTCCCCGCGCCCCTCGGCAGCAGAGAGCCGGTCCGATTCGGGGCTGTTGACCCGCCGGTACCGCAGTGAGCGCACCTGCATGTTTGGGGAGTCTGGGGCCCCAGGACAGAGCCCTCTGCTGGGGTCCTCCTCCATCCCACACTGCATCTGTGGGGGGCACAGGCTAGAGTTTACACATACACACACTCACACACAACCTGACAGTGTGCCAAAATTCAGGTTTGAGTGAATAAAAGACACACCTTGCTCAGGCTGAGTCTGACTTTAGGCCCTACCTTGCTCAGGCTGATTCTGAGTTCAGGCCCTACCTTGCTCAGGCTGATTCTGAGTTTAGGCCCTACCTTGCTCAGGCTGAGTCTGAGTTTAGGCCCTACCTTGCTCAGGCTGATTCTGAGTTTAGGCCCTACCTTGCTCAGGCTGAGTCTGAGTTTAGGCCCTACCTTGCTCAGGCTGATTCTGAGTTTAGGCCCTACCTTGCTCAGGCTGATTCTGAGTTCAGGCCCTACCTTGCTCAGGCTGATTCTGAGTTTAGGCCCTACCTTGCTCAGGCTGATTCTGAGTTTAGGCCCTACCTTGCTCAGGCTGATTCTATGTTTAGGCCCTACCTTGCTCAGGCTGATTCTGAGTTTAGGCCCTACCTTGCTCAGGCTGATTCTGAGTTTAGGCCCTACCTTGCTCAGGCTGATTCTGAGTTTAAGCCCTACCTTGCTCAGGCTGATTCTGAGTTTAGGCCCTACCTTGCTCAGGCTTATTCTGAGTTTGTTGCGGTTGAAGTCAGTTTCCTCCCAGGCCTCTCCCTCAGGCAGAGGCTGGCTGGCATCTCCATGGCGACTGGGGACAGGTGGCGGGGCGTTCTCCTGGTCGCTCAGGTGTTCGTCCTGGAGAACGTCATCGGTGTTCTCTCTTTGGAGATCCCCAGGCATGGGAGTCACGTTCACCACTCTGCAGCAGTTAGGCACAGAACCGGCTCAGTCCACTTTACAGCAGCTCAGACCGCTTTACAGCAGTAAGGTACAGAACCGGCTCAGACCACTTTACAGCAGCTCAAACGTGTTCAGCAGTAAGGTACAGAACTGACTCAGAGCGCTTTACAGCAGCTCAGACCGCTTTACAGCAGCTCAAACGTGTTCAAGGGTAAGACTCTGAGAACGAAGCAATCCAACCTTTCCTGAAGTGCATCACTATGAAGCCAAAGCAACGTCAGCTGAAATATTAATAACCTTCATTGCTTTAAGTAGCTCCCATTGATTGTAACAAATGCAAATGGCCATGTCTCTACTTTCGCATTAAACTTTCCCAAGAATAATCCCATTTTACAGAATATTCAAAACATTACACTGCAATGATAGAACTATAAGAAACGTGAATCGTTTTGAATATTCCGGTTCTATTCTGAGGGAACAGATAGGAATGCCAGGGATGGAAAGTGATTCACATAAAAGCATTTTTCAAGTCAATGGCTCAATAAAGCAAGTGCTGTGCATATTAATCTCACTCTAGATTACATGCACCAAAGCAAATGATGCAATATTCAGAGAGAGGAATACGCAATTCAATTTCACATGCAAATTTTAAAAATGGATTTCTCTCAGCCTTAAACAAACTGCTTTAAACAGCGAGGTGTTCTATGTACGGACAAGGTGTTGGTCAGGTGAGTGTATGAACAGGTGTAGGTGTTGGTCAGGTGAGTGTATGCACAGCTGTAGGTTTTGGTCAGGTGAGAGTGTGACCCCAAACAGCTGTGTCCGTATGTCCGTACCCCACCATGGCTGCCGTCTGTCTGGTGTGCTGCTGTGGGGTGGACGCACTGGTGGACAGCAGGACGTCGGTCCCGGCCTTCTCCCAGTCGAAGGGCTCATTCTCTGCGATGATGCGCTCCTTCATGCTGTTCTCGAACACGGACATGAGGAGCTGCAGGGCACAGAGACACACAGGCACGTCTGGCTTTATTCCCAATTCCTCACCTGCTCACAATGAGCGGCTGGATCACACTGATGTAAGCGTGAGCACCTGGTAGTCAGGCTTGGTGTAGTAATCCAGGGATAAGACATGGTCCAGGAAGACGTGGAACTCGGAGGGCATGTGTTTGAGCAGCATCTTATGGTCATATCTCTCTTTAATCAGGCCCACTTGCTCCTGTGCAACATAAAACAAGACATTTAGCTACCATTAGCATCGCTGTTCCTCTGTAAGATACCACTAGTATGGTTGGTCCCATTTCATCTACCACTAGCAAACCTGTATAAACATTCACTTGCTTAGCGCACCTAAGTGTTAACATGTAGGTATAAGCCAAGTGGTCATTTGGTTGGAAACGGTGAACTACCTTGTCCTTTATTTTTCGCCATGGTAACTGGCCAACCGCAAACTCTACCAGCATGTAAAATAAGGACCATAAGTCATCATGCCGACCCATTTCCTGTATCAACAGAAAAACCACATGGTCAGAACTGCATTAAAACTGTTCATGCATCGCCTATAACCTGCCAGTTGCACTGAAAGCATCATTACATTATTCATATCAATATTTCCTGCACATTTATGTTATATATTTTAACAAACATGATGAAATGTGTGATTACTTCCCATGTTTATTTTTTATTGGTTTTTATTTCCTGAAAAAAAGGAGCAGTTTTGCTTTCAGTGCAGTTCCAGTCATGTCCAGTGGGGCTGCTGTAAACTCACACATAACCACACATGCGGTTAACAGCACAAATATTCTGTCCCTCTGCTGATACGTTTCACGCTGAGTATTCAAGAAGGAGGCATTCATGAAGTTGGTTCAGTAACCTAAAGGTCACAGGTTTGATTCCCGGGTAGGACACTGCCGTTATACCCTTGAGCAAGGTACTTAGCCAGCATTGCTTCAGTATATATCCAGCTGTATAAATGGATGCATCCAAAAAGAGGATAAGAGCATCTGCTAAATGCTCTAATGTAATGGCCAGACAGCAATGGGCTCCTCAGAAAACAGGAAGCTTTACACTCTCATGCCCATATTAACTGACTGTCATGCTGAGATACTGAGGTGGAGCTGGTAACTGAGACACACAAAGTGGAGGGGTTAGGGTTAGGGTTATAACCCTATAACCCACAGGCAGATTATAATCCATGCTGAGGTGGAGCTGGTAACTGAGACACACAGTGGAGGGGAAGCACTCACTTTGTTTTTATGAGCATTGACTGAGGCGTAGCGGACGGTTCCCCGAAACCCTGCCACAGATCGAGGCTAAAATAGGTAAAGCACAACACAGCAGACATTAAACCAGGCCCAATTATACACACCTGCACAGCCATGCACAGAGTCCTAACGCTTGTGTCATTAACACACAGGGTCCTAACGCTTGTGTCATTAACACACAGGGTCCTAACGCTTGTGTCATTAACACACAGGGTCCTAATGCTTGTGTCATTAACACACCGAGTCCTAACGCTTGTGTCATTAACACACAGAGTCCTAACGCTTGTGTCATTAACACACAGGGTCCTAACGCTTGTGTCATTAACACACAGGGTCCTAACGCTTGTGTCATTAACACACAGGGTCCTAACGCTTGTGTCATTAACACACAGGGTCCTAACGCTTGTGTCATTAACACACAGGGTCCTAACGCTTGTGTCATTAACACACAGGGTCCTAATGCTTGTGTCATTAACACACAGAGTCCTAACGCTTGTGTCATTAACACACAGAGTCCTAACGCTTGTGTCATTAACACACAGGGTCCTAACGCTTGTGTCATTAACACACAGGGTCCTAACGCTTGTGTCATTAACACACAGGGTCCTAACGCTTGTGTCATTAACACACAGGGTCCTAACGCTTGTGTCATTAACACACTCATACCATGGATGGCAGGATGCTTTGTGAGGACCTCTATGGATACCCAACACACACTTATTGAACATTTATATCACAGACTGCCAGCCAGCAAGCAATAACAAAAACAATATAATAATAATCAGACAAAGACGTTTCAGCCAACTGGGGTTCTACAGTCTGCTGTCTTCATTTCAAAAGAGATTTTGATCTCAATGGGGTTTTCCTGGTTAAATAAAGGTTAAATAAAAATTGAATAGTGTTCACACTGACCACACTGACCCAAGCTTACAGAGCGAGTCACTCACCAATCTGACTTCTCCATTGGTGTTGGTGTACTGCCGCGCGAGGCCAAAGTCTAACATGTAGCATTTCCTGTACGTGGAGGGGAGCCTCCCCATAGCAAAATTTGACTGAAAAAGAATTAAAAAAACCCCAGTGAGCACATAAGCACTCACAGACCAGCCCCCCCTCCAGAGAAACACATAAGCACTCACAGTCCCCCCCCCCTCGCCCAGAGAAACACATAAGCACTCACAGTCCCCCCCTCCATCCAGAGAAACACATAAGCACTCACAGCCCCCCCTCCCAAGAGAAACACATAAGCACTCACAGCCCCCCCCCGCCCAGAGAAACACATAAGCACTCACTCTCTTACAAGACAAATACAAGCCTTAGACAGCACCATATAATTTCCCCTCATCCCAAGTGAATGAAACCAATGCAATTAAACTAACACAATTAAACACATTAAATAGCCAAAAACGAGTTAACATTTTAACCATCCAGCAACACAACACCTACAGCAGGGAGATATTTCTGCTGGGATCTATCTCTGTTACTGCAGAGGCCACAGTCTGCATGGATACTACATGATTGTTGTATCAAGATAATTACGAATACTAGACAGGGTGTGCGGGTAGTGATAGATCGTTTGGAAAGAAGATATACTTTATTGAACCCCGTAGGGTAATTTGTCCTCTGCATTTGACCCATCCTAGTTACTCAGGAGCAGTGGGCAGCTGCCTCTCTTGTGCTGCGCCTGGGTACCAACTCCAGTTCTGAGGCAAGTGCCTTGGCCAAGGGCACTGCAGGAGCGCACCTAACAAAGGTTGCCTTAGCGCACAGCGCTCGTACCTAACAAAGTGTGCCTTAGCGCACAGCGCTCGCACCTAACAAAGTGTGCCTTAGCGCACAGCGCTTGCACCTAACAAAGTGTGCCTTAGCGCACAGCGCCCATACCTAACAAAGTGTGCCTTAGCGCACAGCGCTCGCACCTAACAAAGTGTGCCTTAGCGCACAGCGCTCGTACCTAACAAAGTGTGCCTTAGCGCACAGCGCTCGCACCTAACAAAGTGTGCCTTAGCGCACAGCGCTCGTACCTAACAGTGTGCCTTAGCGCACAGCGCTCGCACCTAACAAAGTGTGCCTTAGCGCACAGCGCTCGCACCTAACAAAGTGTGCCTTAGCGCACAGCGCTCGCACCTAACAAAGTGTGCCTTAGCGCACAGCGCTCGCACCTAACAAAGTGTGCCTTAGCGCACAGCGCTCGTACCGGTTTGATGTCTCGGTGGAGGAAGCCCACGGAGTGAATCGCCTCGATGGACTCCAGGATCTGCTTCCCCAGGCGCAGGGTGGTGCTCATGGAGAAGGTTCCTCTCGGCTGACTCCTCCTCAGATCCGCAAGGTTCCTGCCCTGAGAGACAGCAATCTCCACCTGCTTAAGCCACACCCTCATACACCTCCACCTGCTTAAGCCACACCTTCATACACCTCCACCAGCTTAAGCCACACATTCACACACCTCCACCTGCTTAAGCCACACTTTCATACACCTTCACCTGCTTAAGCCACACCTTCATACACCTCCACCTGCTTAAGCTATACCTTCATACACCTCCACCAGCTTAAGCCACACCTTACCTTCATACACCTCCACCTGCTTAAGCTACACCTTCATACACCTCCACCTGCTTAAGTTATACCTTCATACATCTCCACCTGCTTAAGCCTCTTCACTGCAGTGCTTCCAAACTCAAGCTGTTCTTACATGCATTTAGATGGTGGTCATTTAATAATATATTAAACGGAGATTTAATATATTAACAATTTTATTACTAGAATAAAATAACATTAAATAACTTACCTGAAGCTGCATCACCACATAGTTAAACTTCTCATTCCTTCCACAGCCAATAAACTTACAAACATGATTTTTACCTGCAAAATAAAATGGAATTTAACGATGACAATACTCTCAAATTCCAGACCAAAAACAATCGGTACAGCATAATGCTTCACACTTACAGGAAATAATGACCTACAGTGCAAACTGTCACTAAGATCTGTATTCATAAAGCTGTTGAGGCTGGGCACTGGTGTGGGGTCAGCTTGAGCTCATAAGGTTGGGATATGAACAGGGTGCTGGTGTGGGGTCAGTTTGAGCTCATAAGGTTGGTGAGGTATGGATAAGATTAGATGTATAACAAAGCACAGTTATCATCACACAGAGCGAAGTTATCACACAGAGTACAGTTACCACACAGAGCACAGTTATCACACAGAGCACAGTTACTACACAGAGCGCAGTTATCACACAGAGCGCAGTTATCGCACAGAGTACAGTTACCACACAGACCACAGTTACCACACAGAGCACAGTTACCACACAGAGCACAGTTACTACACAGAGCACAGTTATCATCACACAGAGCACAGTTACTACACAGAGCGCAGTTACCACACAGAGCACAGTTATCATCACACAGAGCACAGTTACCACACAGAGCACAGTTATCATCACACAGAGCACAGTTACCACACAGAGCACAGTTATCATCACACAGAGAACAGTTACCATCACACAAAGCACAGTTATCATCACACAGAGCACAGTTATCACACAGAGCACAGTTATCATCACACAGAGCACAGTTACCACACAGAGCACAGTTATCATCACACAGAGCACAGTTATCATCACACAGAGCAGTATCCCACTGAATAAAGGGACCAGTTTCACAGCGCCATATTAACAAATAAAAACAATTTTGCACTCTTGCTTATTCCCCAGATATAAAAAGCAATAATTCTACTTCACCATATGGCTCTTGCATACACAGCAATGACACGTGAAGCTTAAAGCTGGAACGTCTCCCAGAGTCCTCGCTGTGCTGTAGAGCAGTGCTGACGCACACAGCCTCACGGCACTGGGCTTCATTCAGTCACTGCAGCCTGAGCCATAACCCTATCCCCACTGCTGCAAGATACAGGAGCTGTGGCTGCATTAAAGAGCATCTGCTGCAGGATACAGGAGCTGCAGCTGCATTCTACAGCATCTGCTGCAGGATACAGGAGCTGTGGCTGCATTAAAGAGCATCTGCTGCAGGATACAGGAGCTGCAGCTGCATTAAAGAGTATCTTCTGCAGGATACAGGAGCTGCGGCTGCATTAAACAGCATCTGCTGCAGGATACAGGAGCTGTGGCTGCATTAAAGAGTATCTGCTGCAGGATACAGGAGCTGCAGCTGCATTAAAGAGCATCTGCTGCAGGATACAGGAGCTGCAGCTGCATTATACAGAATCTGCTGCAGGATACAGGAGCTGCAGATGCATTAAAGACTATCTGCTGCAGGATACAGGAGCTGCAGCTGCATTAAAGAGCATCTGCTGCAGGATACAGGAGCTGCAGCTGCATTATACAGAATCTGCTGCAGGATACAGGAGCTGCAGCTGCATTAAAGAGTATCTGCTGCAGGATACAGGAGCTGCGGCTGCATTAAACAGCATCTGCTGCAGGATACAGGAGCTGTGGCTGCATTAAAGAGCATCTGCTGCAGGATACAGGAGCTGCAGCTGCATTAAAGAGTATCTGCTGCAGGATACAGGAGCTGCGGCTGCATTAAACAGCATCTGCTGCAGGATACAGGAGCTGCGGCTGCATTATACAGCATCTGCTGCAGGTCTCTTACTACACTGCCACTGGGAACCAGATCAATACTAGCACTGAACACCATGGGAAATGGGGGGGGTGGGGGGGGGGCGGGAATTTAGACAGAGCAGCACATTCATTATCAGCTGCTGCACAGGACACTGGGCCATGTTTCCCTGAGAAATGAGTCATGCACTAGAACAGTAGGGCCTGTGTAACAGGACATGACATATTACTGACTTCCTGGGATGGTAAAATAATCAAACTTTAATAGAATGCAAAAGTTATTTTACAGAATCAAGAATCTCGGGGCCTGAGAAAAGGAACGTGAGGGAGTGTGTGCTGTACAGGGACTGATGTGTACAGAGCCCCTTACCCAGGCGAGGATGGCTCGGTCTGTTCACCCCTGTTCTCAGGGGGTAAATATTGAGCTGGTTTCTCTCTGAGCTGGTTATGAGAAAGTATGTCAGCGCGAATTATTCAAAATGTAGCTAAATTAAACTGACGAAAAACTCCACATCTTCCCTCTGGCCTTTTTAATATTTCTATTTAAATAAAATACATCCGGGGTAACAGTCATGCACATCTTATGAACAGGCCACACAGAAACACGCACATGCCACACACGCACACACACACACACAGGCACACACAGGCACACACACACACGCAAGCTCGCACACACACACACACACACAGGCACACACACACACGCAAGCTCGCACACACACACAGACACACATGCATGCACACACACACACACACACACAGCACAAGTCACAGAAACAGCACTAATTCCAGCCTCAGTCTGGGAAGGACTGAGTTTAGTGCCTCAGGAGAAGACACCGCTGAAAACGTTTCTTCAAATAGAGAGAAGAGAGCAAACAGCCAGCGGAGGAAGAACAGGAGGAAGAGCAGAGGTAGAGCAGGAGGAAGAGCAGAGGAACAGCAGGAGGAAGAGCAGGAGGAGAAGAGGAGAAGGAGACAGTAATGAGACTCCAGGTCATCTCAGCGTCACTCAGAAACGTTCGTGTGAGCTGCGTGTGTGTGTGTGTATGTTCATGTATGTATGTGCGTGTGTGTGTGTGTGTGTATGTGTGTATGTGTGTATGTTCATGTATGTATGTGCGTGCGTGAGTGTGAGTGTGTGTGTGTGTGCGTGTCTGGTCCTACCCTGTAGTTTTTTCAGCACTGCCACCTCCATCTTGAGGACCTGTTTGGGCTGCTGGGCCGACTCCACCTTCAGCGCCACGTTCTCCCGCGTCAGAAGGTCCAGCGCCTCGTAGATCTCCCCAAAACCGCCACCTCCGATTTTCTTCAGCTGCACACATCCAAGGAGAAAAACCTCCCTTTTACAGCCAGTGCACAAACGCCTTCTCTTACTAACAGCAGTTAGGGCAACACTCAGATGCTGCTTTCTGTTCTTTTTTATGCCTTACCAGCTTTTTCTTCCCTGTTTGGAAGAATCTGCTGCAGCCTTACGCTATCGATTCAGGAGCGCAGACAAGTGCGTGCTCTCCCCCAAAAGACGTGGCAGCCGCTGCTGCTGAACAGCCCGCAGTGCAGGCTCACACAGACAGGGACAAGAGAAGCATGCTGTGGCTTCACGTCGCCTAACCCAGTAATGAAACGCCACCTTTTCGGCCGACTGAATCCCTCCATCCCTGCGTGGCGCTGAATCGAGGCTCCGCCCACACTGGGCAATGCCACAGTCCAGATAATGAGGCTCATTCATGCATTCAAACCCCAGCCCAGGGTGTCAGGCTATGGCTCACAGTGCAGTGACAGAAGGCAGAGTTTGGGCACAGGAAGGAAGGAAACACTCACCACTTTCCATCGGTCTTTGACCATGCAGTTGGGCGGCAGAATGTCCACCTGCTCTCCAGTCCCATTCATATTAGCTTGGTCCTGCAGCACTGGAGCTAGGCACTGCACCTGCCAGGCCGACAGGACTCGTGCTGCTCCCAGCTTAAAGCTGCCATTTATCTGCAGGGCATCAGAAACACACCTCAGTCCCCATAAACCAGCAGGGCATCAGAAACACACCTCAGTCCCCATAAACCAGCAGGGCATCAGAAACACACCTCAGTCCCCATAAACCAGCAGGGCATCAGAAACACACCTCAGTCCCCATAAACCAGCAGGGCATCAGAAACACACCTCAGTCCCCATAAACCAGCAGGGTATCAGAAACACACCTCAGTCCCCATAAACCAGCAGGGCATCAGAAACACACCGTAGGCTAATAAAATCAGACTATCTGAAACTTCAGCAGTACAGTATATTACATTACATTACATTACAGGCATTTGGCAGACGCTCTTATCCAGAGCGACAGTAAGCACTGACTATAGGTTCAGAAAGGTGGTCAATTCCAGATTCAGTCACCAAAATACTGTACTGATACTCCAACCTACTAAATCTACTAATATAAACTACAATGAAAATAAAACTTCACCAACAGCAGACAAGCCTTATCACATCCTTTTCTATTCATGCTAAGCTTAGATAATTTGAGCCTGGACTTCACCTCCCAGGGAATGTCTTTGTGGTGAACAGTCGGTATAACGCCAGCTAGGTATTCAGATGAAACTATTTTCACAAAGTTCGGTCATGCCAAAACTTGGCAAACTATAAACGAAAATGATTCTTCTTGTTTCATAAATATTTTCTGTTGATCATTCACATTTCTTCACCTGCTTATTTCAGTGGTTATTTGGTAAACACACCCAAACCACAAGTGCTCATGTTGAAAACAAAATCACTCATTTGCAGCAGATCCGTGAGTCCAGACAGTGAAGAAACTGACAGTTTCACTCCGTAGCGCTGAATAAAATACTTCCCTGAAGGCCTTTTTCAACAGAAGTCTCACTGAAAGACAAACTCCCAACGTGTTTGCAAATCAAAGCTGTTTACCATGTACATGTTTGTGACTGTTTTGTCTGAAATAGAGCTAAACAGAGAGGTTAGGATTACACCGGCAGTCTCAGATAGAGAGGTTAAGATTACATGGGGCAGTCTCAGATAGAGGGGTTAAGATTACATGGGGCAGTCTCAGATAGAGAGGTTAAGATTACATGGGGCAGTCTCAGATAGAGAGGTTATTACACGGGGCAGTCTCAGGTTATCAGGCTGAATGTTTGAGGGATGGAGGACATGTTAATACAGATGGCATTCTGCATGCAGTGGCCAGGTCCAGCAGGAGAATCCATGCACAGCACAGACCAGGAACTACAGTCCTGAATACAAACCATGCCTGTGGCCCTGTGCATCTCACTGTGCATTAATTATCTCTCTGTGTCACACTGCGTCTGTGTGTCTGTAGCAACAACATATGCATTGATCCATTGAAGAAGAGAGAGAGAGAAAGAGAGATAAAAAAAGACAGGAGACAGACAGATAGATAAGGGGGAGAGATAAGCAAGACCAAGCAGAAACATTGTCCATCCACAATGCAAGAGTGTGCTTTAACACAGCAGAAATCTGCTCATTTCCTTGTCCTGTAATTCCCATGAGTTTCTGAGTCTTTCACCAGAGCATCAGAACATCTGTAGATGAGCATCATCTGAGCACCAATCAGATGCCAGTGTGAACACTGAGCAGGAAACATAGCAGGAGCCTCAGCGTTCAGCCCGAACACCCCGAGCTTAGCGTTACGAACCCACTTTAATCCCTTTTCTGCATTACCAGCTACAGCTTTCAAATGGATAGCTTATATGACAAAACAAACACTAATGTATAAATATGAAACTGTGTTTAAGTGAGAACACAGCAGCTCTTTAACGTTGTGCTCAGTGACACTTCCCAGATGCTTTAGTCATTTCAGCAGCACAGACTCATGGGTAATTACAGGTATGGAAATGTCCTCCCTGCCCACCTCCTCCCACGCGTTTTACTCAAGTGAGGGGATCTGCTCTGCAGAAGCGAGGGGTGTAGCATTCCGCTTCCTGTACCAGTAAAACAGCAACAAGAGAATCTGAACCCGGGCCGGGAAGCTGCGGCAGCCATTTTGAGGTGAAGTGCAGCCACATTCCCAGGGACAGAAGAACACGTAAACCTCTCACCATATTAAAAAATCTCTTCAAAAACCTTACGTCTTTGATAAAATCCTAGGGTTCCCCCAATTTAGTCGACACCAAAACCCTCCTCTGTCATCCTACAAAGTCAAGACATAAAAGAGAGTCACGGTCGACAGTGACATCACAGTTGACAGTGACATCACAGCAGTGTTGCTCATGTTATAAACCTCCAGCTATAGGACAGGCAGAATCACACTGAGCCAAGGTGGGCTTGATCAGAGATAAACATTACATAAGGAAGGTAATGCGGGGCAGTGCATCCAAGGCAATGCTTCTTTGGTGAGAACCGACACTACCCTGTCGGCCTGCACAAACAGGCTTCCAAAGCTACAGGCGTAAGTACAGGATGTCATAAAGCAGTTCATTAAGAATCACCTGCACTCCTGTGACAGTTAAAGTCCCCAATCCTCTAGTGAATCTAGAAAGATGGCTTTCAACCATTGAGCTCCATACAACTGGAACACTCTAGAAAAACACCTGACACTGGACTTCCTCATTTCAATAGTTCATTTTAAATGTGTAATTCATGGCACGGTATTGGAAGTATGCTCTTGCTTTTAACCTCTTATAATTCCTGTTTCACACAAGATTGTTCTGATCTTTGCTTCAGTGAAGTCAACGCACACTACCTGGTTAAATAAACTAAATAAAATAAAATAAATTCCTTATTGCTCTGTCCAACCTCACCTTTATTTATTCTTGTTAAATGAATTTGGGACCCAATGAGGAGCTAAAAATGGCCAACTACCACCCTAATTTGGAACGTCCAATTATCTGCAACCTCAGCCGCGTTCACGTGTGAACCGCACTGCTGATTTGTGGGTGTAGATGTCCGCGGTCTGCTGACTTTGGCACTCCAGACTACAGCTTTCAAAAAGATGTTAATAGATCATGCTGAAATCAACCAACAGCAGAACTACTTCAATCATGCCCTCTTACTTAGCTACATAGCAATTAAGCACTGTTATTACCTGAATGAGGCTAAACATGTGCACAGGAGTTCTGCATAGAACACAGGAAATAAAATGTTCCATTCACAGAACACAGCAAATAAAGCGTTCCATTCAAAGAACACAGGAAACAAAGTGTTCCATTCACAGAACACAGCAAATAAAGCGTTCCATTCACAGAACACATGAAATAAAGTGTTCCATTCACAGAACACAGGAAATAGAGTGTTCCATTCACAGAACACAGGAAATAAAGTGCTCCAATCACAGAACACAGGAAAAAAGTGTTCTGTTCACAGAACACAGGAAATAAAGCATTCCATTCACAGAACCCAGGAAATAAAGTATTCCATTCACAGAACACAGGAAAAAAGTGTTCCATTCACAAAACACAGGAAAAAAGTGTTCCGTTCACAGAACACAAATGAAAGTGTTCCATTCACAGAACACAGGAAATAAAGTGTTCCATTGACAGAACACAAATGAAAGTGTTCCATTCAGAAAATACAGGAAATAAAGGTTTCCATTTCCATTTAATAGATTTAAACATGTGGAAATAATCCACACTGGTGTTAGTAGTAAACAGCAGTGAGTAGTAAACAAAGATAAGGAGTAGAACTGAGATAATGACTTCTTCCTTTAGACAGCTCGTCCAGAAGAAACAGACAACACAAATATGATCATCAAGGCAAACACTGGTGGCAGTGACCTTGTCATATCCCCATAAAGGATATAATTCCTCAAGCAAAAATGCAGAACACATAATTACAGCTTGAATAAAATAGGTTAACAGTGGGAGAACTGTGTTAATATATTGAATAATTTGGCAATTTAGAAATTAGAATTTGGCTATTAATTTTACATAAGAGTTAAATTGCAATACGTATTATCTTTAAGATAAACTAGATCTTCACATCCAGTCAATATAGCTTAATTTCAGTTTCCTGTACCACATAACTAAACACATGCAAAATGTGTTCTGCTTTCTGTTCCAAGTACTAAATAAAATTACACACAGTGGAATAATGAGGTATAAACTTGTAATTTGCTTATAAATCAAGGCTCACCAAAGCTACTGGATTTCATATTATGTGCTTAAGTAATGCAAATTCTCATCTTGAATGTGAAACATTGCTTTTTCATAATAATTAAAAGCACAGTGTTCAAATTTTGTATTAACAGAATTTGAAATAGAAAGGGTTATTATAAAATAATTATAAAACCGGTGCCCTCCGCTATGCATACCTAGAAAGTAAACTTAAGCCTTAAAACAATTTAAACATTTAATCTGTAGAGGTGGGGAAATGGGAGATTACCTCACCAAAAATATGTTGTTGTTTACTTATACTGTTGTCACAATACACACAATGCAGGCCTATTCCTGATAACAGCAGTGATTTGACATGAGTCCTTTTTTTCCATTGAAAATAATTCCACAAAGACTGCAATCTAAATATTATCTATGCAGTGTTTCTTAAAAACATCTAATTATTATACCAATTCAAATCTCATTTAGCATATGTAATACATCCATCTAGATCACCTGTAAAACATGTTTATTAAGTAGCACAAATCTTGGTCAAAACCAGTTTCTAGGTGGAGCTATTATATGCTGACTGACACCACCATGTCCACACATTAAATTTCCCCGCTATCCAATTCAAAAGTCTGTTGATAAAATCTAATAAACATGCATTTCATACGCAATTGGGTCCACACGGCAACTGCAAAACCGTGGATTTTCTAAGCGGTTCAGAATGCTGTAGGCTAGTGATTTACCTGGCACAGAGACTATGAGAAGTCGGCATTCCTTTCCGTCTTCGTTTCGTAACCTTCATTTGGGACTTTTAGGGGGCACTTTGCTCGCGCCGAAGAATGTCTCGATCCCAGAAGAATTCAAAGGATAACGAATCCCCTTCCGCCATTTGGTTTACACAATTTTCCGCGTAAAATGGAATACATTTTTTAAACTTTAGTGTCGCCGAGACACCAAGCCTACTGTTGAGCTGCTTCAACTAAGCTACATTATCACCGCGTGCCGTAGCTCTCACTGCGCTTCGTGAAGGCACCTAACGCAAACATTCCTCGTGATGCTGCGCAAATTCTATTAATACATCGACAGTCAATTTACCCGAAAAAAGCAAACATTTGCAAATTAATTTGTTCATACCTATAGTCATCTAAACAAACCATAAACATAAATCCAGGTTGTTTCACATTACAGACATCAAGCAGCAGGCTTTTATCACAGAGGCATCAAAACGCATCTCTGTCTTAATTTTAAGGTCGCTGCATCCGTCATTGTTACAGTAGCCTACTGCTTAGATAAAATATATTGTTACAACACGTTGTCTTTCTACATAACAGTCACAAATAAAAACTCGAGTTTTTTCGAGCACACGAGCTTGGTACATACATGTTTTGACATTTTAAAAAGGCTGACATGAAGTTTCCTTAGACTATAGCTACTGAATTGCTTAATTCTGTAATTGAACCACAATTAATTTAAATAGCTTACACCGTTACAGTCTACAAGATATGTTTGGCGTTCCCAATATATTTGGTCATATTTTGCATGACGAGAACCCTCCTCCAAACTGCTTCCCCCGCCTCCTACTGTCCGCACTGCAGCGCGAGCTTCTGCTCAGCACACCGCAGATGCCAACATCCTCGCGACAGGCGGCGCACGAGTGCACTGGCTTCTAAAGAAATAGCATCCATCCATGCCCCCAAGCACAATTGGACCCACCTTTCCCAAATCCGGGTCCAATGAACGTCTTTATTTTCCCCCCGCCCTCTGAAAATGAAGAGATTCGCCCGGAAAATCGACATTCCTCTGAAAAGACATTCGCTCATTGGAGCAAATTTATACCGTGTGCACCACGAGGATTAAAGCTGAGAAGAACCACTCCGATTCATAAATAGAAATTATATTATAGGGTGTGGAAGCACGCGAGCTATAACACGTAGGTGAGCCGGCGCAGAGTTGATCCTCGTAAATAATATAGCTCAGCATAAATAAATAAAAACACATACTTTGATCACGGCGTGTTAGGGCACATTGGGATAAGTCGTTCAGCACGTAGAAGAATCAGTTCAATGTTCACCTTTTTACAATAAAGACTACATTTCCTACAATTACAAGCTATAGCCACTCAAAAGGCATGCGTTGTCTTTTTAAATTAATTGTCTGTTATCGTGCTATTGCCATTTATTTTTTGGTTAACATAGTGCGTTTTGAGGACGTCATTTCTCTGCCTGTATGTTAACTAGTTCCTGTCGTTTTTGGCAAGACATCGTTTGATACACACCCATACGGCCATTTATTATTGTCAGCCAGCCAGTGAAACTACAATAGTAAGTGTGCCAATCCACTGAAAAGCGAATGATATGATGCAGTGATGATATGCATTCCAACGACAAGCTGTCAGTAAAACATAATTAAATGCTATCGTCCTGACCTGTTCTTCTGCCGCCGCAATAAAATAAAAGATTTAGACACTCTGAAGAGACGCATCATTTCGTTTCCAGGGTCATTGCAGTTTTTTTCAGGTTCGCTCTTGCACCATTTTCCACCCTCCTCTCGCGGTCTATCCTCCTGAATCAGCATCACACGGATACTCCCACAATTCACTGCGAATTGCGGGCTCCCTGAACTTCCAGCCCGCTGTGAATGCTTGCAGTTGTACGGTAATTTATATGAATAGTTCAATTTAATGATTTGCATTTTTACAACTAATTGTGCCCATAATCAAAGTTTATTTCGGTTAAATATTTTAATTACCCACGATTCTACTGTCTTTTTAAAAGCTTTAAACTATATTTCACTGGTAATTCAAAAGCTACAAATAAAGGCATGAAAACCGATAAATAATCTGCAATTTAGAGCAATGCGGGGAGTGATCGGCAATCAGATTTCTTTTTTAAAACGGGTTTCATGTTAACGTTATTTTTGAAACTTAATTCCGCATTTTAGCAGATGAAATTTAATTTTTGCCAAAAACTATGAAAATAAAGTTTGGGTTTACAAACATCCAGACAGGATTCAAAGGAGGGAAATAAGTGAAATACTCTTCCCCGAAAACCCATACATCCTATTCCCATAAAAAACATGGGAGAAAGTTGGATCAAAAAATAGACTTGCAGTGGTTGGCAATACAAAAACTGCTACATCAAGCATTCATGCAGCAGTAAACTCATTAAAAAAAATTACCCAAAGCAGTTAAATAATTGATGTGAATGAACAGCCAATGGGCTTAAAGGCTATGATGATTCCTATGAAGATGCTCATTTAGAAAACACACTAGAGCAAAGCCCTTGAGGAATGTCTTTATATTCCACACTGTGTCAGTTTTGAACAGTAAACACCAATCTTATTAAAGAAAGTCCATCCACAAACAAAAAACTCCCCGGTGTATGCATGAGGTATGTAACAAAAAAACATGATTATCATGATTTAATAATATATAGGCCTATGGTAAATATCACCATGATGGAGTTCATTCCCCACTCATTTAATATAACCTGTACATTTTCAGAACATTTTATTCTTTATGTCGTAGCACAAGTGGAAAATATATATTTTTGTATATAAGGCATGAAATGTCCATTACAGTGAGTGGTTTCCCTTTGATCAGAGTTAAATGGCGTCATAGGCAGGATTCTGGATATTGGCGTCTGATTGTGAAGGGCCATCTGAATCCTCATAGTCCTCGGGGTTCAGATCCGCCTCAAAAATCCTCTGCAGCAGGCCGTCCACAGTCTTATACCCTGCGGAACATGGGGAAAAACCTCAGAGTCCCCAAATTTACACACACCACCACCTCCTGCAGAACACAAACCCCCACAGCCTCACTGGACAATCACACGCGACTGTTCCGAGACTTTGCTAAGCGCAGAGCGTTACAGAGCAGCCCTTTTTAAAAGGGTGGGACTCATCCATGGAGAGGAAGAGTCTTAGAGGAGCTGCCCAGCATCCCTGCAGGACTCACTTTTCGAGGCGATCTTAAACATCAGCGAGGGGCCTCCTTTGCTGGTTTCTGAGGGACCCAGGTCGTTTTCGGCTGTTTCCATGCTCTGAACCAAGCTGCTGTCCCGGTCCTCTCTGTCACAGGGGAGAAGAGAGAGGCTGAATCAGACACCTAACCCTCAGCTGCTACACCGGCAAAACACCTCCCCCGCCACACCTGTATGTGGCTTTACTGGAGCACTGAGGCAAGTGCCTCTCAATTCAAGATAAAAGTTTGGGTGCAACAGAGTTCAGAAGAGAGCAACCGTTAATGTGCAAACACCATTATCAGACTGCTGTGGATCCTTATAACATGCAAACACCATTATCAGACTGCTGTGGATCCTTATATTTCTTACTGCTGAACACTCAGTTCCAGTTCCTCTATTTTCTTCTCCAGTGACGTCTGTAAATCACTCTTAGCGACTGTGTATTCCACGAAGAACGCCTCCAGCACAAACGCCACGAAGATGCTGGGTGGAAAAACAAGAAGAGAAAAGCAACTCACCCAAATCACTGGCTACTCAACATCTACCATAAAGCGGCCAAACAGATCCATAAAACACATCCTGACTCATTTAAGCCAAAATAAGCTTTTTTTAAAAATTTTTTTTACCAGTAAATCATTCAATTGGTGTAATGCAATGGAAGAGAGTTAGACTCTCCATTTTCATGAAATTAAGAAGAGGAAATCTTACTTTATGATGATGATGACAACCACAATGTGAAACAAAACGAAGAAGATGCGTGCCGAAACATGGGTCACCATGGTGTAACCACTGCTCAGGAGTGCAATCCATTAAAGAAAAAAACTGCAAAAATAATTCTGACCCACTTTATAAATATGTATTTACAGAGTTTGATCCCTCCCAACAAAGCTAATATATCCCACTCACATGTCTCACATGCTCACATCTCCCACAGGTTCACATCTATCACACACAGGCTCACATCTCCCACACACACTCACGTCTCCCACACACACACATCTGCCACACGCTCACGTCTCCCACAAACTCACATTTCCCACACACACTCACATCTCCCACACACTGACACGCTCACATCTCCCACACACACACATCTCCCACACACTCACATCTCTCACACACACATCTCCCACTCACACACATCTCTCACACACATCTTCCACAGGCTCACATCTCACACATCTCTCACACACACACATCTCCCACACACTCACACACATCTGCCACATGCTCACATGCTCACACACACATCTCTCACATTCATCTATGAACTGTGGCATCTAAAACCCAAATAAAAACATTTCTGATTTTGTTTTCATGTAACATACAAAACTGTGGGACAGGGATGCTCTATAAACACAGGTTGGACTGAGAGGGACTGCCAGGCAGCATTTCCCCCTCTCTCCAGGTGCCTGTCTGATGACGAGCTGCTATTGGCTGAAAGGATATCATGCCACTGGTTGACAACGGTGAGCTCAAGCAGGAGGATGAAGGAGGAAATTATGTCGTTGAAATTGTTTCTGCAGTAGTTGAGCCTGGCAAAGTCACTTCCTCTCAGGAGTGGATTTCCACAGTACTCGTGCTCAGAGTCTGTGGAGCCGTTTTCAAAAAACCTCACTTTGCCCTTAAAGAGCTCCATCCCCACCATGGCAAATATGTAGTACACCACCTGAAAGTGTGCAAATCACCTTCAGAATACCACCTATGAGTGTGAAAATCACATTACATTACAGGCATTTGGCAGACGCTCTTATCCAGAGCGATGTACATGTGTACGACGTACACATTCAGCACACATCTGAAGGTGTGCAAATCCCACTTAGTGTGCTGCCTGTTTCATTACCCAGCACAGCTACACAGTCAGACAGGAGCACCGATACAGTACACAGTCATACAGGAGCACAGGTGTAGTACACACTCATACAGGAGCACAGGTGCAGTACACACTCATACAGGAGCACAGGTGCAGTACACAGTCATACAGGAACACAGGCACAGTAGAGACCCATACAGGAGCACAGGTACAGTACACAGTCATACAGGAACACAGGTGCAGTACACAGTCATACAGGAACACAGGTACAGTAGAGACCCATACAGGAGCACAGGTACAGTACACAGTCATACAGGAACACAGGTGCAGTACACAGTCATACAGGAGCACAGGTACAGTAAACAATCATACAGGAGCACAGGTACAGTACACAGTCATACAGGAGCACAGGTACAGTACACACGCATACAGGGGCACAGGTGCAGTACACAGTCATACAGGAACACAGGTACAGTACACACCCATACAGGAGCACAGGTGCAGTACACACCCATACAGGAGCACAGGTACACACAGGTATGGAAATGGCACTCCTAGTGTACTGCAGTACCAGATGCCAGGTCCCATTAGAAGCAGATATGCCTCGTGGCCCAAAGGTGGCTTGCACTCAGCGCAGTGTCCAATCGCCTAAGTCCTAAGAAAGAAGTGGAATGTGTGTGCATTCCCCCGAGCACATGCATGTGGGCTTTGTGCATTCCCCCGAGCGCATGCATGTGGGCTGTGTGCATTCCCCCGAGCGCATGCGTGTGGGCTGTGTGCATTCCCCCGAGCGTATGCGTGTGGGCTGGGTGCATTCCCCCGAGCGCATGCATGTGGAGTGTGTGCATTCCTTTGAGCGCATGCATGTGTGGGGTGTGTGCATTCCTTCGAGCGCATGCATGTAGGGTGTGTGGAACTTCACCTCCACAGGAATGCAGACACTCACCAGAATGAGCTGGCCAAAGGTGAGGATTGTGGGCCCGATTTTGATCAGAGTGTTAATGATGGTGCGGAATCTGAAAAACACAGCGAGACGTTTAGAAATAAACGCTCAGCTCACTGAACCTCAGCTTCAAAGCTCCTTCACTGAACCTCAGCTTTAAAGCTCCTTCACTGAACCTCAGCTTTAAAGCTCCTTCACTGAACCTCAGCTTTAAAGCTCCTTCACTGAACCTCAGCTTTAAAGCTCCTTCACTGAACCTCAGCTTTAAAGCTCCTTCACTGAACCTCTGCTTTAAAGCTCCTTCACTGAACCTCAGCTTTAAAGCACCCTGAAAAAGTCACAGCAAATTAAGTGGCATAAAATCTAACCGGGATGAAAAGATGAAGAGGCTTCTGCAGATGGCATTAATACACATTTTATGATTGTTACCTTTTAATACTGTCCACAACCCGAATCAGGCGGAGGATTCGCAGGATGAAGACGATGTCCAAGATCTGCCGGCTGCTGTAGCCACCGGCTGCAAGCACACAAAACCACCTCAGCCCTCTGCACAGCCACTAAAAGTGTGTGCTGTGTGTGTGGATGTGTGTAGTGAATATGTGTAGTGAATGTGTGTACTAAAAGTACTGAATATAATTGGCTGGGCAGACCGGGGCCTGGTAAGTTTGGAGGTGTGGTCTGTACTCACTGGACTTTAGTGCAGAGTTAATTACGGTGGAAATCAGAGCAGATACAATGATGATCGTGTCAAACCTACAGAGAGAGAGGGAGAGAGAGTGAGAAAGAGGGGGAGAGACAGAGAAATAGAGAGGTGGAGAATGAGAGAGAAAGAAAAGGGGAGAGATGTTTAAGGCAAGCAGGCCACTGCAGACAATGCAAGATACAAGAAACTGCCGTCAAATCCCTGATGATGGGATGGGTGAAAAACAGGTTTTAAAGCACACAAAATTAAACAGCAGAGAGGGAACCAAGCTTAACTGCCCGCACGACTTCCACTGCCCCTACTGCAGCAACTACTAGCAGCAGCTGCTCAGTAAGCAGCTCCCTGATTGGATAATTGCACAGCACTGCAGAGTAAGCAGCTCCCTGACTGGATAATTTCACAGCACTGTAGAGTAAGCAGCTCCCTGATTGGATAACTGCACAGCAAGTACTTGCCTATTTGGAGCAATTCTCCCTCCCAGGTGCAGTCAGCACAGCACCAAGCAGATAAAACTACAGTTCCCATCAGACCACAGGTCTCACCAGTTCCAGAACTGATGCTTGGAGAAGAAGGCCCTGGGCTCAAAGGTGTACAGTTTGAGCAGGATCTCCAGGAGGTACAGCCCCAGGAACAACCACTCCACGTTAGAGATGAGCGAGTTCTCCTCGTCCAGACCGATGAACACGGCGTTGAGCAGGATGATGACATCATACACATAAACAAAGGCCCTGAGAGAGACAGCATCCATATCTAAATCTGAACATGCACTATACTCATTTCTGTATTTGTATGTTCATCAATCCAAATCTACATCTTACCTACACATCTATACATTTTCTATATACAGAGTATGATAATTTAATACATGTAAATGCTATACAAGTGTATGCTGTAAGAGCATCTGAATCAAACTGCAAATAGGGACCATCTGTAAAGTGTTTACACCATACTTTGCATGACTGTGGGGCAGATTAACAGATAATAGGGACCGTCTGTAAAGTGTGAATTTACAGCATACTTGTGCTTGACCATACGGCAGATGAACTGGCTGGCAGTAGAGCTGTACAGAGTGGGTTGCCAGGTCTGCAGAGGGTGTGGCCGTGACTTGACCGTGATCACCTGGATGTTGAGCAGGTCAGGCAGCTGCATGAAGGCCAGTTTCCCTGAGTGCAGAAAGAGGCGGCACAGATGCTCAGGACTAACCAGATGCTGAGCTCCTGCATGCCTCCTGTCCTCTCTGCCGGAAACTCTTACAGCCACTGCCACAGCCCTGCTCTGGGCCACGCCCCTCACAAATATTGACAAGATGAATATGAAGTTGGGGATGTGATCAGCAGGTGCAGTTGGGGATGTGATCAGCAGGTGTAGTTGGGGATGTGATCAGCAGATGCAGTTGGGGATGTGATGATCAAGTGCAGTTGGGGATGTAATGAGCAGGTGCAGTTGGGGATGTGATGAGTAGGTGCAGTTGGGGATGTGATGAGCAGGTACAGTTGTGGATGTGATCAGCAGGTGCAGTTGGGGATGTGATCAGCAGGTGCAGTTGGGGATGTGATCAGCAGGTGCAGTTGGAGATGTGATCAGCAGGTGCAGTTGGGGATGAAGAGGTGAACAGAGATTAAGCTCTGTAAATCACTCTGGATGAGGGCATCTGCTAAGGAAATAAACGAGTTGTTGCTAAGAGGAGCTGTTGCTAGGGCGACGGGCTGACCTATGTGGCCCCTCTTTTCAGTGTCGGAGACGCTCCAGAGGAGCTCGCGGTGGGCGGAGCTTATGTCGGGCTGGACCAGGCGCACCAGCTGGTTCCACCGTGCCTGCGTGACCACAGGCTCCGCCCCACAGGGCTCCTGCAGGACGCGGAAAGCCCGAGCCATCTTACAGCGCTTCGCCCGAACCAGCTGTCTGACTTCCTCCTGCGCACAGGAAACCACAAAAACCCACACCTGTCTTTACCTGTACCCAGATCTGCCCTGTTTACCAACATTACAACTTCTACAGAAAGGAGGTAATTTAAATCACTCTACTGTGATATAACATTGCTAACATGACAATTCTGATATTTCTGTAACTTCTTTGTTCTTTAAAATAACTGTCTGTTATTTTCAGAGAACATTTAAAAATATATTAGATCACCAGGATATGGAAATGGACACATATGTAGGAATCGAGGAACACTTTCAGCATGTGGGGGGTAAACGTCACTTAATCAGTGTGCTGAAAAGAGCACAGAAGAATAAGCTGGCGGTTTTACCTTTAGATATTTCTTGTAGTTGTTGTAGACCACAGCAAGGAAGACAGACATGAAGATGTATGTGTTTATAAGGATGTACACAATGAAGAAAACCGCAAAGAAAATGTTGGCATTGTAGGCTGGCATCCTTCAGGAAAGAGAAACATAAAATACATGGATGGTCAGAAGCAAAGCAACACTCCTGCACATTCCTCCGTGATGGTATCAATAGTTTGGCCTCATTCATACGTCACAATTCAAAACCCAAATATGTCAAACAGGGGCGTAACTTCAGACTGAATGTATGAATTGTCCGTGACAAACACCTAGCCTTACTGATCAGCATATCTTAATCAAATCATAAAATCCCATCTTAATTATATGAAATATATATAATCATGCTATATAATTGGAGGTTTTTTTGGCCTGTTTTGTAATATTATAACCCCCCTATTCCCCCCAAAATTACACCCTTAAGAGTCAAACTGAAACTTACATGATATCAGGGCTGTTAGCAGTGGTGACTAACACATAAAGATCAAAAACAATCTGCAGGTAGTTTGTGAAATATGGACTTCCATCTTTGGTTTTAAGGCCTCTGTGAGAAACAGGAAATAAGAGAAAATTAATGAATCTGCTCTGCATTTCCCTAAATGTAAAACAAATCAGCTGCCCATATATGCCTCAAAAGACAGAAAATGAAATTGATCGGTCCCAATGTAAACAGAAGGTTGAGAGAGAAGGTTTGAATCTTGCCCGGTGGTGAGGATATGTTGCTTGAAGTACAGTAGACATATTCAGGGCTGTAGCTATGAAATCATTTAGTGAAATCTACAGTCGGTTATATGTCAATAAAATCAGACCAGACAGCTGCTGCAGGCTGAAATATGGTCTCACAGACACTAAAAACCAGTAAAATAGAGCTACAAACATCATGTGGATTATCCAGACCCTCTGCTCTGGAGGGATGCTGATCCTGCCAGTTATAATGTGGCCTTTCAGAGGTTTGTCTCTAAACTGAACCACTGTGCACAAGCGTTCAGACGCTGGTGTGCAGCACTGTATCATGATCGTTTATGCGAGTGAGGTCATTGGAGATACCAGGTCACTGAGCACTTGCCTTTTCCCAAACAGCTTGAGAGCCATGAGAGAGAACATGAGCACACTGAAGATGAAGAGCAGGAAGACGTACAGGATCTGAGGAAGAGCATTCCGGATGCTCCTGAAAGCCCGGCGGAGCTGCAGGTGGACAAAACACACATGTATACACACACACACACACACACACACGCACACGCACGCACACACGCACACACACATACGCACGACAGGTGTCAGTCATGTCCCAGTGACAGGTAAACTGTTGTTCTCTCTCATCCTCCCTTACCTGCCGGCCTTCTGTGATGTTGACCAGCAGCAGTGGCCTCAGCACCCTGGACCATCGCACACCATAGTATCCCGCAGCCTTCAGAGAGCCGAATATGACCATATCCAGCAACGTTAGCTGGGGGAGAGAGCAGCGGTCAGTCTCACGGTACTGTACGGTTCTGGGCAGCCTGGTCAGGCTCACAGTGCTGTAAGGTTATGAGCAGCCAGGTCAGGCTTATAGTGCTGTAAGGTTATGAGCAGCCAGGTCAGGCTCATAGTGCTGTAAGGTTATGAGCAGCCAGGTGAGGCTCATAGTGCTGTAAGGTTATGAGCAGCCAGGTCAGGGTCATAGTGTTGTAAGGTTATGAGCAGCCAGGTCAGGCTCATAGTGCTGTAAGGTTATGAGCAGCCTGGTCAGGCTCATAGTGCTGTAAGGTTATGAGCAGCCTGGTCAGGCTCATAGTGCTGTAAGGTTATGAGCAGCCTGGTCAGGCTCATAGTGCTGTAAGGTTATGAGCAGCCTGGTCAGGCTCATAGTGCTGTAAGGTTATGAGCAGCCTGGTCAGGCTCATAGTGCTGTAAGGTTATGAGCAGCCTGGTCAGGCTCATAGTGCTGTAAGGTTATGGGCAGCCTGGTCAGGCTCATAGTGCTGTAAGGTTATGAGCAGCCTGGTCAGGCTCATAGTGCTGTAGGGTTATTTCACTCACAGAAATGATGACGATAATGCAGATGTTCTTGGCATCCTTCCAGAAGCTGTCGCGCGGGACGACTCTGCCGAAGTGAAAGAGGCGGCCAGCGAAGGCCATCAGGCAGATCAGCTCCGTCACCAAGGTTACCTGAGACGTAAAACAGAGAGAGGGCCTCAAACACACCTGAGACGTAAAACAGAGAGAGGGTCTCAAACACACCTGAGACGTAAAAACAGAGAGAGGGCCTCAAACACACCTGAGACGTAAAACAGAGAGAGGGTCTCAAACACACCTGAGACGTAAAACAGAGAGAGGGCCTCAAACACACCTGAGACGTAAAACAGAGAGAGGGCCTCAAACACACCTGAGACGTAAAACAGAGAGATGGCCTCAAACACAACTGGGGCTAGAGACTTACCTTCAGACTGTCAATCAACTCTACTACTCAGCTGAAGAAAATATGTGCATTTCCTTTAAAGCAGAAGCCCAGAATGAGGACTGATCTGTTTCAGGATTTCACAGAAATTTCTGCTCTATTCAAGTTATTTATTTATTAGCAGGATAAGCTCCTTGAGGTGCCATGTCATTTCTGAGGGGTTCATCTTAATATGTATGCTCTGTAGTCTGACTCAGCTCCTTACTGCCAGTGCACCTATTGGTTTCATGGCACTCCAAGGTTAATCATTGACCCTGCCAGTGTTGAGTGTTCACACCCAAAGCTCTACTACTTTGTAAGTCACTCTGGATAAGAGCAAGTTGTAGATAAGCAGTGAATGCACGTGGTGTCCAGGTCATTGTGTTACTATAACTAACATAATCACTGCACTTACAACCTCGGTTCTCCACTGAGTCCTCCAAGGAAGTCATATTTCTTACAAGCCTGAAAATCAATCTTTAACATCTCAGGTGGCTGCACCATGAGCCACACTGCACACAAGTCACTTATTACCCCAACACAGCCTCCAGGGGGCCTACTGGGGGGGGGGCATATCTGGTGTAAGGGGAGCAGAGAGGGGCACCTGGGGTCTCTGTACCCCAGTGCTGGGGGGACAAGGACAAATAAGAAAGAGAGAAATTAGCAGATCTGCGGTGGACAGCACCATCTGTATCTTTCTTCTTCCTCCTTTAACATCACCCCATCCCAGCCCATTGCAGGAAGGCCCTCCATCTCCCTCTCTCCCTCCCTCCAACAATCCCTCCTTCTCTCCCTAGCTCCCTCCCTCTTCCTCCCTCTCCCTCACTCACCCTCCCACTCTCTCCCAACCCCGCCTTCCCTCTCCCTCCCACTCTCTCCCAAACCCGCCTTCCCTCTCCCTCACACTCCCTCCCTCTCCCTCACTCACCCTCACTCACTCTCCCTCACACTCCCTCCCTCCCTCTCCCTCACTTCCTCATTCTCCCTCTCTCCCTCCCTCTATGAAAGGTAGACTCATACCCATATAGGCAGGGGAAAGAGAGCAGGGTCCTCAAACAAGGCCAGTGCCAGGTTAGCGATGATCAGCAGGTACACCAGTGCCAGCAGACCCCAGTGGTTATACAGCATATACAACCTGTTAGGGACAACATGGCTTCCCTCAGACCCAAATCAACACCACATCATCCCCATGCAGCATGTCACAAAGAAATGAGAAATTTACTTATTATAGACAGGGAATAAAAACATAATTAACATTTCAATGTAAATTTCATAGTAGCACAGAGGTGCAGCAGCACTGAGGCGTTATGACAGCAGCACTGAGGTACAGCACTGAGGCGTTATGACAGCAGCACTGAGGTGCAGCAGCACTGAGGCGTTATGACAGCAGCACTGAGGTACAGCACTGAGGGGCTATGACAGCAGCACTGAGGTACAGCACTGAGGCACTATGACAGCAGCACTGAGGTACAGCACTGAGGCACTATGATAGCAGCACTGAGGTACAGCACTGAGGGGCTATGACAGCAGCACTGAGGTACAGCACTGAGGGGCTATGATAGCAGCACTGAGGTACAGCACTGAGGGGCTATGACAGCAGCACTGAGGTACAGCACTGAGGCACAATGACAGCAGCACTGAGGTACAGCAGTACTGAGGCATTATGACAGCAGCACTGAGGCGCTATGACAGCAGCACTGAGGTACAGCAGTACTGAGGCATTATGACAGCAGCACTGAGGCGCTATGACAGCAGCACTGAGGTACAGCAGCACTGAAGCACTATGACAGCAGCACTGAGGTACAGCAGCACTGAGGCACTATGACAGCAGCACTGAGGTACAGCAGCACTGAGGCACTATGACAGCAGCACTGAGGTACAGCAGCACTGAGGCGCTATGACAGCAGCACTGAGGTACAGCAGCACTGAGGCACTATGACAGCAGCACTGAGGTACAGCAGCACTGAAGCACTATGACAGCAGCACTGAGGTACAGCAGCACTGAGGCGCTATGACAGCAGCACTGAGGCGTTATGACAGCAGCACTGAGGTGTTATGACAGCAGCACTGAGGTACAGCAGCACTGAGGCACTATGACAGCAGCACTGAGGTACAGCAGCACTGAGGCGCTATGACAGCAGCACTGAGGTACAGCAGCACTGAGCGGGGTTGGGTGCTGACTCAGCACACAGCACAGGGCTCCTTTTGTGTTCCTGCTTCCTACTTCCTGCAAGTCTTGCTGATTGCAGCAGTACTGGAGAAAACACCACTGCTTCTGCACACGCACAGATTCTCTACTCCTGAGTCCCTCCCACCCCCCTGTCACTTAACCACAGGCAGCTCTGGTGCTGGATTACAGCACTGAACAGCCATTGATAATGTACTGTACATCCCTTATAAACATTCATAAGATTAGAATGTTTTGTTGGGGAAACAAAACACTGCACAGGAGCTGAGAGCCCAGAACCTGGGGTCACGACCTCCAGGCATCTGAGTCCTGAGGTTCTGGGAGAGGGAAAAAGATAAAGAAGTGCATATTTTTCATATTTTTGCAGTTTGACGTGAGAAGGGCACAGGATGGTGTGGCTTTATGGGATGTAATGTGCAGATGAAATCCCATAACTCATAAATCATAAAAAGCGTTCAGGCAAATTAAAGTGAGTCCTCAGTGAGGTACCAGGACCAGGACCAGTGGGTCTTAGCCCATGTTTCAGGCCTCAAATGGCCAGCAGGTTAGACTGCTTCATTCAGGAATATCAGGCCAGCAGGTTAGACTGCTTCATTCAGGAATATCAGGGCTGCAGGTTAGATGGTTTCATTCAGGGCCTTACCTGACACCCTGGGGTGACGTGTCAAAGACAATGTTCCGGTTGTACTGGGCATCAGACACATAGACCGCTGCCAGCTCCAGATCCTGTCACCATGGAAACACAGATCAGCTTAGCTTTACTGCCCCAACTCGAGGAAACTGCACTTACAGGAGCACGAAAAAGATCAACAAGTAAAAACAAACAGAAGATCTGAAACATAATAGACAAATGGCACAAATGGCACATAAACACATAATATCCTCAATCCTCCTGAACACCGACTGACTCCAGAACACTGTCTGACTCCTCAAACACTGACTCCTGAACACTGTCTGACTCCTGAACACAGTTTGACCCCTGAACACTGACTGTCTTCTGAACACTGTCTGACTCCTGAACACAGTTTGACCCCTGAACACTGTCTGACTCTGGAACACAGTTTGACCCCTGAACACTGACTGACTGCTGAACACTGACTGACTCCTGAACACTGACTGACTTCTGAATACTGACTGACTCCTGAACATTGTCTGGCTCCTGAACACCGTCTGGCTCCTGAACACTGACTGACTCCTGAACACTGTCTGACTCCTGAACACAGTTTGACCCCTGAACACTGACTGACTCTGGAACACAGTTTGACCCCTGAACACTGTCTGACTCTGGAACACAGTTTGACCCCTGAACACTGTCTGACTCTGGAACACAGTTTGACCCCTGAACACTGTCTGACTCTGGAACACAGTTTGACCCCTGAACACTGACTGACTTCTGAACACTGTCTGACTCCTGAACACAGTTTGACCCCTGAACACTGTCTGACTCTGGAACACAGTTTGACCCCTGAACACTGACTGACTTCTGAACACTGACTGACTCCTGAACACTGACTGACTTCTGAATACTGACTGACTCCTGAACACTGTCTGGCTCCTGAACACCGTCTGGCTCCTGAACACAGTTTGACTCCTGAACACTGTCTGGCTCCTGAACACAGTCTCACTCCTGAACACTGACTGGCTCCTGAACACAGTCTCACTCCTCAGGGGAAAGCCGGATACTCATGTGCGGGTCACAAGCACAAAGCTCCAGACCCGAGTGAAATGCTTTAACCCTTCATACGCCAGTAATATTCCAGCACATTTTAAAAGAAACATTTTCACCAATACTCACAACAAATGTTTTCCTATGGTGCTATGTTATCAACATTGAAAACTGTCCTTAAAAAATTGTCTGGTATCTTCAATAATGTTTTAAAAGTTTACTCAGATCTGAAGAGTTAAAGTTTGTTTGTTCCAGCATTGCTCTCACATTATCCAGCACACTATGACAGAAAATTCATTCTGGGTCAATCACCCACACAATTCACAGGTACTTATCACATATACACCGTACCAATCAATGCCGCACAGCGGTCTCTCCAGGCAACCGCTTTTGAATGCATCCAACCCCAAACTCTGGGCGGGAACTGAACTGATACTTCAGAAAGGGCTGCACTGTCACTGCCCAGCCGGAAATCTGATGCTATACCCATGAACATCTGGCGCAGTCAGCCGCTGTGTAAATCCGTGCACAACGGAGAATACTCTGCAATATAATCCTCAATCCTTTACAAGAAATTAATAAATCAGCTCACGAATAAAGTGGCATTAATATACATCCAATATATTAAACACTGGAACCCACCACAAACAATTACAGATTGTACTGGAATAAAGGTTGTCATGTCAGTGTAGCCTATAGAAAAGTTTGTGTTAATTATATATTCGAGTTACTGCATAACAACTCTGCATATGTAGACAGAAGTAATTACTTAAATATTTGCATATTTACCTGTTCCCTGGAGATAATTCGAAGTTCGGGACGCGTTGTACTCTCACATATAGGCTAATATGTGAATGGCCGTTTGAACATGGAACATGTAACCAACAACTGAACGGAATTTAACTCGGAAACATTTCGCTAGTGCAGATAACTGCAGTTTCTGTATCTTTTGGAACAGAATTCAGGAATGCAGCATAGGCCATAGCAAGTGAGTTAACTAAAACCAAATGTGTGTTTATCTGCGTGACTGCTCTCTGCTCTTTTAAGAATAACGGGCTATCTGCGCGACTGTTCTTTAGTTCTAAGACAAGCGGGCACTGGACTCTAATTTAATCTGCTGTGATTCCAAGCCAAATCGTGGGATGTGCTGAAAACGGAAAAAACATCTTACATTTCTCATCTCCTCGTCCACCTTCGTTGAATTGCCACCGTTAATATTACTTTGATCCCCTGTGGACAAGGTATCCGTGGTTTCCACTCCTTCAGCCTGTGACATGTTTAATCCACACTTCTCCGTGTTGAACAAAGAATCCAACTTTCTCCCGACTTTTTCCTCAGTTAACACCACAGACCTGTGCGCAGGAAATCCCGTGCTCAGTTGCAGAGCTTGCAGTCGGCAAAAGTCTAAACTTTTCTGCGAGATTTAGCGTCCTCTTGTTTATTGTTTCCCACACGAATCCACGTATTGCTCCAACCTAGCCAAAATGTTTGAGAACTAATCCGTAAACATTTTTTTTCATGATTATTTGAGGCTATTTTTGACCATTCTGAAAATATATCTGGTTTACCGTTCTCTTTGCCGAAGCCATGATTTCTGACCCATCATGTGACAGAACCTGGCGGAAACAGGGAAGGAACGCCTGCCTGAAAGTTTTATGGTTTTCTGCTGGCGCGCAGTCTAGGCCACGTTCCGCTGGAGATACAGGATGCACGCCGAAACGGAGAACTGGAGATTGAGGTGGGCATTACATATTATCAGTGATATAAATATGAGCCTAGTTCTAGTACTGAATTTGTTATTACTGAAATAGAGGTAGGCTACAGCATCGATAAAATAACGTATTCTTGTTTTATTGCAAATCCACATTTAGCCAGTTGATCATGCGTGTTTTAACGTGATCAAACAAAATTAGAAGTTTTTTTTTTATAGAACGAATGTAATCTCTAATCTAAAATGGACCTGGTCATCCTACGCATGCGCTTGTTTCTGTCTCTTCATCAATGAATGTTGAAACGTGTTACATTTATTTACACGCGTTCTCTTCACATTAAACGCACAAAACGTTTGGTTTATTATCATTTGCTTTGATTACAGCAAAATGTAAATAAGAACGAATAAAACTTCTTATTGATTAAAGTGAATTGACTTAGACGCAAACTTCGTCATTCAACCCATGAAAAAGAAAAATACTGTACGTGCAAAAATGTTAGTTTTTCCATCTTTTATTTTACTGTCCCTCTAGGTGACAAAAACATCAGAGGTAGACAGTGTGTTCAATCAATATATTGATTTGTTATTTCAGCAACAACCACAATACACAATCCACAGACATTAATGATTTTAAAATTCAACTTCGAGATTCTTTTTTGTTTAAAGATTGTATATGAAAATGTAAAGAACAAAAGGCAAATGGACTGATGGACTGCATTTTATCCAAAGTGCTTTACAATTGATGCCTCTCATTCGCCAGAGCAGTTAGGAGTTAGGTGTCTTGCTCAAGGACACTTCGACATGCCCAGGGCGGGGTTTGAACCGGCAACCCTCCGACTGCCAGACAATCGGTCTTACCTCCTGAGCTATGTTGCCCCTGATGATGCCAATGATGGTAATCAAATTCCTCCAAATGTCTAAATGTTCCAATGATTTTTTCACACATACAAATTCATATGTGCAGTTATATGCTATATCTGTATCTCAGAGCAGCTAGTCCTCACACTATTATGAAACTCCCAAAATATAGGAATACATAAACACAACTTGTGACTTGAGAGAAAACATCATTTTGAAAAGCAAACACATGCTTTTGAAAATGAACAAAACATAAACCTTTGCTCAGCACAAACCAGAACACAATGTTAAATCTGCATAAGGTGCGTTTAACTCTCAGTGAATATTAAATCTGCATAAGGTGCGTTTAACTCTCAGTGAAAAGGCACCACTGTCCTCTTTCCTGTGACAGACACTCAAATAAGGTTATTAGGCCAAGTGGCACTGCTAGCGGCTTCCTGCTAAAGATAAAGAACGCACATTTAAATCTGATTTAAATCATCCAGCAACTGAAACTATTAAATGATCCGCTGATACTTTCTATAAAAAGGCACTTTTACCATTGCGCACTGCACAGCGATACACACACAGCTCCTAGCAGCAATTAGAATCCCTTTATTTAGTGTTCCCTGTAATCATAATTACCCCATGAACTCAAAGCACAAACCCGCTATAACCCTGTGGCTCAGCCGTGATCCTGGCACACCTGGGAGGGATTGTACTTGTGTCTAAAGGGTTAAAGTATTTCAACTGATTGCTGGACCCTGGACTCAACCAGTCACTGCAAGCAAAGGTGGGTGGATTTGACTCTGTAGTCAATCAGAGCATATGGAGGTGTGTGGGATTGGTTCTGTACCCAAGCAGAGCAGATGGGGGGAGGGGTAGGTTCTGTAGCCAATCAAGGCAGGTGGCTGTAGGTGAGGTTGGCACTGTAGTGAATCAGAGCAGGCATGAGTGGGTGGGGTTGACTGTGCAGCCAATCAGAGCAGGCAGGCTGGGTAGGGTTAGTTCTGTAGCCAATCAGAGCAGGCAGGGTGGGTGGGGTTAGTTCTGTAGCCAATCAGAGCAGGCGGGGGTACGTGGGGTTGGCTCTGACAGAGGAAAAGGCCCCGATGTGGGTGATGAGGTTGGGCTCCAGGCTGTGGGCTCTCTCCCCACGGGTGGAGCGCATGATCTGGTACAGAACCGTGTCCTTGGCCCTGCCCTTCATACAGAACTCCTGATCCAGGTACCCCGCCACGCGCAGGGAGGCGTTGCCGGGAAACAGCATGGCGGGGGTGCAGCACTCGGTCGCTGGGGAAACGGCGTAGAGCTGGGGGGAGAGCCGGCGGACCTCCAGGAGGTAGTGCCTCCCCAGCAGCTCGGTGGCGGCCATGACGTAGAGGGCGAAGAAGAGCAGGTGGAGCGCGGAGCAGGGCAGGGCGGAGCAGCAGCAGCACAGCAGCAGCAGAGCTCCGCCCCCCACCAGCCCCAGCCCCACCCACTCCAGGATGCGGTACGGCTCCGGGTTCCAGTACCGCTGCAGCCGCTCGGGGTGGTACAGCTTGACGTACAGCGACCGCGAGGAGAAGGCGCGCGACAGCAGGTCGTCGATCACAGGAAAGAAGTCGGGCCGGGGCAAGGCGTCATCCTCCAGCACCACCACGTTTCTGGGCTCCAGCAGCTCCCAGCCCCTGCGCAGGCAGTACACGTAGTCTCTCTTCTCCTTCTCGAATGTGTTCACATAGGCCCCGCCCTTCACAGGTTCCTCCTCCGCACTCCGCACCACCCGGAACCTTTTCTCCAGCAGGGACACATCTTCGTTTCCCTGGGGGCCACTTTCCACGTCGCACACCAGCACTTCCGGGCAGCCCGGTCCCTGACAAGCTGCGAGAAGGGAGGACAGCTGCTGCATCACCTGCAGCAGGTAGTGATACTCTCTACCCTCTGTTCTGCGTGCAGTTACCACGGTCACCAGCAGGCGCGGTCGACTCTTGTGGGCTGCCAGGTGCGTAACACCAGGGGGCGGGGCTGAATTGGGGCCGTTCCAGAAGCGCAGGGCCTCCTGACCCCTCCTGTAGCTCTCGGCCAGCGCCTGGTCGCTCATGGAGTCCAGGTACAGGGACCGCAGGAAGTAGTAGGAGTAGAGCAGGCGGTGGCAGAAGGAGGGCAGGATGATGGCAAATGTCAGGAAGCACAGCCCCACCCCCTGGACTACGGGGCGGGGCAAGTGCGCACGACATCTCAGAACACCTTTCCATCGAGGCATTTGTGAAGAAATGGACCTTTGAGTTCTTTCTTTTTCCTCTGCTGTATTCAACCAAGCATAACAGCCTTGCCTTCACAAAGTGCTTTTTAAAGGACGGTGTTTGGCTGCACAAACAGTGATCTGAGTAGGAGCATCTGAGGAGAGTGAGCGCATCTCACAGCTGTGGGAGTGGGGTGTCTTCCATCAGTCCCTGCAGAACCTTCCAGAGAAAGCAAACAGGAGTTATTCATGAGGTCATTACATTACCTCACAGGCAGACGCTCTCATCCAGAGCTTTTTTACACAACTTTATTACATAGTATTTACATTGCATTTGGAACCTGTGATCTTTGGGTTACAAGACCAGTTCCGTTCCCATTATACTACACTGTCGCCCAATCAAACCATAGATGTCCCATATAATTCTGTGTACCCTTGAGATGTTAACTTCAAACTTACACCAAATACCCCAAATCAGTGTCTGCAATGTTGAAACTTCACCAAAAGGAAGAGGAGTCACAAGAAGAGCACAAAATGGCCGAATAGAAAATCATGGACAAGGAGGCGTGAACGCGCATGAAGAGGAATTAAGGGATTGTAGAAATACAACATGATAAATAAAGCAGGTCTGGCAGAGGATGAAGACTGACATGGCATCTGCTTCACAGGCTTCTGGTGTAAACAGTCCTGTCCTTGATAACAGGGCTGTGCCAACAAGCACCTGTGAGCCCCACTAACATTCCTGCCCAACAGAGAGGGCACTGCAACTCCACACACACAGTTAAACTACAGACTGTGTGTGAATGAGAGAGCACTGCAACTCCACACACACAGTTAAACTACAGACTTTGTGTGAATGAGAGAGCACTGCAACTCCACACACACAGTTAAACTACAGACTATGTGTGAATGAGAGAGCACTGCAACTCCACACACACAGTTAAACTACAGACTGTGTGTGAATGAGAGAGCACTGCAACTCCACACACACAGTTAAACTACAGACTTTGTGTGAATGAGAGAGCACTGCAACTGCACACACACAGTTAAACTACAGACTGTGTGTGAATGAGAGAGAACTGCAACTCCACACACACAGTTAAACTACAGACTGTGTGTGAATGAGAGAGCACTGCAACTCCACACACACAGTTAAATTATCACCATGGTTACAAGACCAGTGATCTTTAGACATGAGATAACGGAGGACCAGGTGTAGTGAGTTGTGTTTGGTAGCTTAATGCTTTGAAAACTAAACTGGTTACTGGGTCCCAGACTTCAATACTAGAGGAGATGGAAATTGGCATGTGTCATCTTATGATATTTTGCTTACATATTACATACAAGTGTCAAACGGATATGTACGTTAATAATCCCAGGATACATGCTCACCCTGTTCTTGTCTGCTGAACAGGTCACAATAATCTAACTGTTTATAACAATTTAATAGTTATAACTGTGTTAAAACTTGAAAGAAATATTTAAAAGTTAATCAATTGTTACTTCTGGGGGAATATGACAACAATATGAATCTGGATTTCCTGGAACTTTAAGAACCTGAATTACTTGCCTGCAACAGACCATTCAGCCGTGCTATCTGTGTTTATGAATGTTAAGTTATGTGTGCGTCAGTGTGTATATGTTTGTGTTAAGTGAAAGTCTATGTATAATTCGTTTTGTTTAGTTACTTGCACTGCCTGTATAAGTAATGATTACGTTGTTACGGCTTATTTTAATATGTAGGATACAAAAAAAAAAAAAAAAAAGATTTATATTTAGGTATTTTCCATCTTGGAGACGCAAATAATGTAGCGACCGTAGCAGCGAGTCCAACTCCTCCCATATCAATGGCGGATTCTGCCCTTCAACGAGCTGGCCACTTCGGTAATGTTAGCTACCCCGTTCATCACTTAATGTGATCCATATATTACCGCAACTCCACTTAAAATAAAACACATCTGTAAAATACTGTAAGAAAAACCTTCGTAAGAAAAGTATTTGTATACTTGTAGTTTCGTGTTTTCAATGCCACACCGCTAATGGAATCATACCCACTATCACAACAGTCGTGACACCTCTAATATAGGAAGTAACGAGATCCTTTTAATTCCCAAAGACTGAAACCATAACGTTAGAACTGATGAACCACAAATGTACAGCAGTGAAATTGGGATGCTGTAGTCGTACCTGATTTTTACATTTGGAGAATAAATTCAGCCTCGGAGGGAAAAATCGAAGCTGAAGTTACCTGTTTCTTCCAAAATCTTTAAAATAACAAAAAAGTAAAGATTTAAAAATTTCAGATGAAAACAAATCAATACACCGCTAAAAGGTGACATTGTTTTTCCAGTAGCCAGAATATAAAAGACTAAAATTACGACTGAATCACATTTAGCAAACGAATAGCCTGGGGCACTACTAGACCTCATTTACCAAAAACCGGAAAACGAGGTAACGGGTTAGCGTGCTAGGTGGCTAGCAATCAAATGTTATATGTTAAGGATCAGATCACCAGTATAGCAGTTAACCGTTAGCTAAATATTAAGCACATGAACTGTAAAATGTGACCGTGATGCAATTAAAGGCAAACCCTATGTGTTAAAACATAAACAAATAATTAATTTTAAATTAGTAAATACCTCATACTGTCCTCTTGGATGACAAGAATTCGTAGCCGTTGCGAAGGTTCGTTCTCGTAATGTCAGGTTTACCTTTATTACGGTAACAAGTCAGAAGGGTTGTACCGTAATATCTGGATAACAGCACGATATGAAACTGGTTTATATTTTAAATTTATATTTCGGGATTCACTTAAATATTCCCAGCCGAATATTTCACAGAAGGGAAGACATATGTGGCCGTTGCATAAGTTACTCGTCTGTGTGAAAGTGAAAGTGTAGCTTGCGTACGACAGTGTAAGGATACAGATTTGTTGTTTTCTAAGATACTAATATTATATTAATTTTGTCTGTATAAGAAATGGCCTAATAAGAAACCTCTGCTGTTCGCAATAAATTAAGGATGCGAACATATTGAATGAGTTTGGGCCATTGTTGCGTTACAGTGAGATGGCGATATGGAAACCAATGTGTTAGGATGATTGCCTAGCACATACCAATGTGATTTTGTCCGCTCTGCAGAACTAACCCTTCCCACACTGTGCTGTGGCAGTGCCACTTTCACTGCTATTGAATTACTTAACTTAAGCTAATGATAAGTAGTAATATACAATTTGTACCACTTTAGGCTTTGACAAGCAGTGTTTCTTCTGGAAATGTGTATCTTTTTAAACAAATGTTTCAACAAACATTCTGCTATCCGTAACACAAAAAGCACATGTGACAACTACGAACCATATTGTTTGTCCTTTATTTTGTCCAACACTACACTTAGCAGTGTGTTTAAAAAACAACATGTTTTTGTGTATAATATGCTTTTGAGTTCTACTACTGCTTTAAGTTATACAACCAGAGTATGAAAGCATACTATCTGGTAATACTGGTAATATATCATTTTAAATATGATAAAAACTTGGACCCTTGGCAAAAAACTGTCTTCAGGAAATCTATATCTCATTTATTAATCTGCTGCTATGGATGCAGTATCAACAAAAACAAAAATTCCAAAATCTTTTTCTTACAGCATAATGCTTTGCTATTGGAATGGTTGTGTGCACTGTTGCATCACTTTGATGGAACAGTGTGAATAATGGTCAGAAATTCTAAATGAATGTTTAATGTTATACATTTTAAGAAACACTACTGAACTATTAATGCATACAATACATATTTCTGGGAAGGATTACTGGATACTCATGGAATATCAGGGACTGAAACGACAGTTAGATAAACTCCAAGAGGAGAACATGAGGATGAAGGTAGCCCTTAGGCAGCTGAGGACCGAAAACCAACATCTACTGACTAGAAGCAGAAGAAACACAGTTTCACACGTGAGTGGCTGTATTTGGACCTCCAGTCAATTTTACAAAGTTTGATGTGTCCATTTTCTCTAGTTTATTTTAAAAAGATGCCACTTTAGTATGAATATGTATTATGTGTCATTGCTCATACTGCAGTTAAAATGCTGTTTTGATGATCTGGGCTCTGGACAGCACTGCAGTGTGAGTGTGGAACAGGAGCCCAGCACCCTGCAGCAGCAGCCTGAGGCCTTCCGCATCCAGCTGCTGGGCAAGGACAGCAAGATGGCGGCTGTGTGCCCGCTGGAGAAGGAGAGGAAGATGGCGGCTGTGTGCCAGCTGGAGAAGGAGAGGAAGATGGCGGCTGTGTGCCAGGTGGAGAAGGAGAGGAAGATGGCAGCTGTGTGCCAGCTGGAGAAGGAGAAGAAGATGGCGGCTGTGTGCCAGGTGGAGAAGGAGAGGAAGATGGCGGCTCTGTGGCCGGACAGCCCGCATGCTGGGCTGCAGAAGCTGAAGGGGGCTCTGACAGAGCACCAGGCCCCCCCCTTCCTGAGAACAACGGTCCAGTCCGCAGGCGATGCTGCTAGCCTGGACACAAAGCAAAACCTTGCACCCCTGAAAAAGCGCATGGGGGTGGACCGTGCCCACCCACTGGAGCCAATAACCGTGAAGAAAATCCACAACAACGGCGTCAAAGAGGCGGAGCAGTGTCAGCCACGCCCGCTGCTCTCCTCTCAGCCAATGGCGGCTCCGGAGGCCGACACGGTCAGCAGCGGAAGGGGCCGGGCCATTAAGGCTAATGAGTACATGGCCTGGTCGATAGACAGCATGGGGGACAATATCATGAACTTCTGCAAGGACCTGCTCCTCCGAGCCAAGGCCAAAGAAGCCGACCGCAAGGTGACTGAGATGAGTGAGATTATTTACTACGAGGGCCCTGAAAAACTTCAGGTCCTCCGCTCCACAGATGCCAGGACTAATTCTGAATCTCGCACCCCTGAGTGTGATGCCCCTGAGTCTCACGCTACTGTATCCAACCCTGAGCGCACTCTGGACTCATCCATCAAACAGAGGAGCAGGCTGCCCTATCTGAAGAGGCTCCACACCCACATGGACACGAGTGGCACCCCCTGGTACCCCCACCAGAACACACAGGACCCCAAACTGCTGCCCGATGAACAAAACAGCCAGCCCTGCAGCCGCAGGAAGACCCAGGGCGTCATGGAGACCGGCAGAAATGGACAAAAACGCACAAAATTACGTCTAAAGAGGGTCAAAAAATCCACAAAGAGCCACACGGCCCACAATTCTGTTCACAAAACACCCCCAACCTGTGAGCCGAAAGATGACCCCCCCTGCCCACGCAGGCTCCTCCCCCTCATGAGGACCTGCATCCCCCAGACAGAAAGCCCAGGTGAGTTTACCTGTCACTTCAGACCAAAACTATGGAGAGATGACACCGCAAGTCACAAAAAAGCTTACAAATGCATTTACTATTTCCATAAATTATTCAAAGTTATGAGTTGTTTGAGCATGCCCGTTTCGTTTTGAAGATTTGGTATGCAGCATCCACAGCAGCTGTCCCTAAAATTTGGTAGTTAACCCTGAACAGCATTTCCCTGAACAGCATTTCTTCTGAACGCATTCTAAAACGTTTTTTCAGCTGATTTCTTTGTGAGCTAACCTGGCCTAATGACTTTAGCATTTCACATGATTTCTTGTAAGACATATGGGAGCATAATTTTGAACTCTTAAAGACTCGGAATGTTCAGAATCTTGTGTTCCTGGTGTGCCTCCAGGCGAGCCGTCCCAGGGCCCCCCGGGACCCAGCTGCAGGGACCAGGAGCAGCACAGGCCCCTCTCCAAGCCTCAGCTGGCCCTCGACCACACCTTCCAGCTTCTCGGCTCGGACCGCTGGTGAGCAGGGACACTACTGGAGCTGTAAGAGTGACACATTCTTTATGGAAAAGGGTCAAACATGACCGGCTGTTTGAAGCTATGCATCGTACACCATCAGCGCTTGGGTAGAGGTGGAGACGGGTTGGGGGGATTCTGTGCACTAGATTGAGCTGAATATTTCATGAGAAAGGCCAGTGTGAGTGATGAATAGGTGAGAGAGACCAGTGTGACTGATAAACAGAGGGAGATGCTGATCCCCGTGTCCTGCCGCACAGGGAGCAGAAGATAGAGGGTCTGACCCGTATCCGGAGGCTGGCACAGTGGCACTCGGATGTCCTTGTGGCCCGTCTCCATGACGTCTGCATGGCTGTCATCCTGGAGGCAGGCTCACCACACACTCTCAGCCTGAATATCTCCCACTTCTGCATTCATTCCTCAGTACTGTTCTTCACATACTTAACCCTTTGAAGAGTAGGTTATTTGGAATGTTTTTTTCAAAATTTTAAGTCAGTGTTCTAGAACTCCATTGATTTCAATTACCAGTAGTGATTGTTACATCTGCACTGGTTCAGTTAAGAACATTGTAATCACGTATTTCTGATCTTACACCTAAAAGCATGTGAAAAAACATGTGAATAAGGTTTGGGTTACATGTGTACACACAAAGCAGAGGCCTTCCTAAAACATGCGCAGCTATTGCTTATTATTGTCTCTACTGGGACCTTTTCTGACAGGAATCGTTTGCTTTGCATCACCAGGTGGAGAACCTGAGGTCCCTGGTGTCTCGTGCTGCTGTGGCAACGCTGGGAGAACTGTACCTGCACCTGCAGCGCACCATGGATACAGAGCTGGATTGGACCACCAAGGTGCTGCTCCAAAAAGCCGGAGAGTCCAACAGTTTCATCCGGCAGGATGTGGGCGTGGCCTTGGGTCACATGCTGCGCTGCTGCACCCCGTCCCGCAGCATGAAGGCTCTGCTCAACGGGGGCCTAAGGTGGGCAGGGCAGGGGACGGGGTCTGCCTAATTACATTACATTTAGCTTTACATTACAGACACTCATATCCAGTGCAACCAATCAAGGACCTATCGTTCCACCGTGGGAACAAGCAGTCAGACTGCCAGCATTTTTCGCACTACACCAGTAGGATCGTGAGCCAAACTCCTTTAACAGCTCATCCTCACAGCCTCAACTCAACTGTCAGCAATGGACTACTGTAGGGCCCATTAGCCAAATGCTATTGAACCAGCAGCCGTGCTAATGGAGGGCCAGTGGACTACTGCACGTTTACTGGCTCATAACAAGAGTATCTTAGCAACATATGTGTTCATGTCATAACCCACAGTAGTGGGTGTCTGGCAATCGACTGACAAAATGATTATTTCAGAGGTCTAATAATGAGCTTTAAATACACAGGAAGTGGTCATAGCGTGTCTTTGCTCTGCTCAGACACCGTAATGTCGCCGTGAGGGAGTGCGCCGCTCACCAGCTGGAAGCTCTGGTTGAGAGCATGGGGACGGCTCGCCTGCTCTGCTGCAAAAAGGACATCATGAACAGCTTCCTGTCCGCCGTCAGACGAATGCCACAGGACTCCTCACAGGAAGTCAGGTGGGCCGCACGTCTTTACCCGCCTGTCTGTGTGTTGACCTGCTCACTGGCAAGGGGACACTGCAGTTCTGTTACTAATACACACACTAACCTGACCTTTTCACTAATATACACACTAATCTCCCCTTTTCACTGATATACACACTAATCTCTCCTTTGCACTAATATACACACTAATCACTCTTTTTCAGATGCTGTGGTCAACAAATTATGGGAATTTTGAAGGCTCACCAGGACTTTCAGAAGAAGATGAAAAAGTTTTTCCCTTAAAATGACTAATGTCTCAATTTGAGATATTTTATCCGATAATAGTATGAAAATTTGGTAGAAGAGCTGTGAAGATATACGAATGCAGCCTGCCTGATGTTCCCATGTCTACATTTTGACAATTTCTATGTTTTATACTTACAAAGATTTCAACAATAAAATGAAGAAGCATATCTCTTTTAAAGTCTCAGGGTCACAGCATACTGAGACACTAATAAAATTAATTATAGACCTACTGCAATGCTACAGTGAATACATATAACTAAACAGTGCAATTAAAACATAAATAATACACATATATTTCAGCTTAAACATTAATCAACATTATTTCTGATTATTTTTATAATTTCCGCTGCACCAGTCCCCCCTTTGTGCCTTTTAAGGTGTACCAACATATAAATCCTTCTAAACGGTATGTTTATGTTTGCTAGTGGTCATAGTTACAACTGATTTCTTGGAACAAGCATATAACAATTTAACAAACTCAATACATACAATGATAATCTGGGAAAATATAATTAATAGTTGAATGATTGATTAAATCAAGCTCCAAAGACTTCCAAACGATCCTGAAAACGCTGTCTAAACCAAAGCCATATATGCCATGTTCTTTACTGGCATGGACAGCATTAGATAGCAAAGACACTGAGCCTTCAGTATGGCAGGAAGGAATAGAGAAAAACAAAAATAGCTGAAATGTTCATGTTATTACTATCTACTTGAATCAATTTAAATAACACAATTATTCTTTGGTTACGCTTGTTTCTTGATTGTAGCATTCTACTTTTACTTCACTCACTTCAGCATAGTCATCTACTTCTGTCCAGTTTTACTCTTTATGAGTCTTTTTACTTTACTCTTTACTGGCTCTTGCTGTTGTTAATCCTGATGTTATCACACGGTCAGATTGCCATCTTCCACATCACCAACAGGCAGTCAAGGCTGAGAGTACCTGGTCAGGCTGGATTTTGGAGTTGTTAGGGAACTGTCCCTCATATTTAGGATGATGAAAGGATGTATTTCCTTTCTTTTTTAATCATCACCTGCTCACGTATGCTTACATTTGGTTCTAGACTTTTGCGAAGTATAGCAATATTCTTTTGCAAAGATGAGTGAAATAGTGAAAAAACCATAAAATTAAGGTGGTAGGCTTTAGTTGCTGGTTGTCTTGTCCCCCACACTTCAAGCTGAACAGGTTCAACTAGGTTATGGTGAAAAGTGCAAGGTCTTAAACCAACAATCCAGGCTGTAGAACTAGAACTAACATTGCATTCTTACTGCCAAAAATGACAATGTGACAATAGGTCTGTTGGAAATAAACGCAAGGGCCACACAAGTTTAAGTATCCATATTAGATGCTGTTGAATAAGCATGGGCATCTTTTACAAAAACCAAACCGGTAATCCTCATTTAAATCTACACACTATATGACCAAATATATCTGGACACCCCCTGGGCTGGGGCTGTTTTCACAGTTTGGGCTAGGCCCCTTAGTGAAGGCACATAATAATGCTACAGCATACAATCACATTCTAGATTATTCTGTGCTTCCCCAACAATTTGGGGAAGCCCCTTTCCTGTTTCAGCATGACAATGCCCCCGGGCACACAGCGAGGTTCATATGGAAATGGTTTTTTCAAGAGCTGAGTGGAAGAACTTGACTGACCTGCACAGAGTCTTGACCTTAACCCCATCCAACACCTTCGGGATTAATTGGAAAGCCAACTGCAAGCCAGGCCTAATCGCCCTGTCAGTGCCTGACCTAACTAATGCTCTTCTGGCTGAATGGAAGCAAATACCTGTGGCAATGCTCCAACATCTTATATAAAGCCTTTCCAGAAGTGGAGGTTGTTATAGCAGCAAAGGGTGGACCAACTCCATATTAATGCCCATAATATTGGATGAAATGTTGGATGTCAGGTGTCCACATACTTTTGATCATATAGTGGATATTATAAATATTAAAACTAGGTTCAGCACAAATATCTATCTAGATATGAACTCACCTTCCCATAAGTCCATCTAGAGCTTCAACTTAAAATACAATTTAAACTGAATAGTGCATGGTTGACGAATGAGGAGTTTCTGATGCATTAACCCAAATTAGCCAGTAGATGGCAGCATTGCATCAATTCCTGCCACATGTTTTATGCCTTCATGAAATCACAGTTCTACTGTAACCTCAGCATTACTGGCATATTTCGGTGCAGACAACATGCAAATAAGAACAGAATTACCAGTTTGTTTGGATATGCAATAATATGTTTATCAGTACATAGCGAATCAATTGCCGTGTGCTTAGTCGCAGTTTAAACTTCAGGTTTTACCCTCGAGACCACAGAACTGAATTATAACTGGATCCTCATTCCACAGCTTTGGATAGCAGTTCCAGGTGTAATGCATTTCTTTGGTTTTCAGATTCAAACCTGAGGTTTAACCTCCAGTTAAGCACACCGCAATTGACCCAGTACGTTTACTGAAACACGCGTTTAATTAGATTAGCTCGAACCATTTCAGGTTACAAAACTGAATAAACACTCACATTTTGTTAGTGGTTACTTTTTTATAACAGAAAAATGAGCCATGGTTAACTATTCCATGGGGGGTACATTTCTATCTGCCACCAGTTCTAGGGTGGTTTTTATTTAGCTAGTAAGCCCAAAACAGCTCTAATACGAATATTCTTTAGTCTTTGCACTTGTAATTGCGTTGTTAGTCTTTCAGGAGGACAGCATCTGATTAATGACAAAAAAAACACCCATGAGAAGAGACATTCTGTGCGCACATTTATTATCAGACAATAAGTAGCAGAATAGTAACAGGTGCAAAAGAAAGCCTTGCTTCCTGACTCAGCGTCATTCGCCGACACGTTCTCTAAAACGTCCCACTCCAAGTCCAATTTGCATCGCCTACTCTTTAGGTCGTGAATCTCTGCTTTCGATTAGTCCGAGAAGAATAGCGTCGGCTTCAAGTAAGGTGGTGTCCGTGTCTGCCCCCAGGAAACGGGAGGTCATCTCCAGGTCAACCAGGCGTAGACGCACCCGGCTGCCGCGCTGGTATTTATCCCCGTCCACCGCCGGCCGTTTGCACACACAGTGAAACTTGCCCCCGAAATCAATGTATAGGTCGTCTTCAACAGTGTGGAAGATCTTACCCACGGCGATTTTGTCCTTGGTTGGACCCATCTGTACCAGAGGAGAGTGTCGCAGCATGTAAGCAAAGGTCTTCTCCCCCGCAGCGGACTGGCGGAAGTCCCCGCTCGCTCGCTCCTGCTTCTGCTGCAGGTCTGCGTGAAGCTCGAATGCGGCGGCAAAGCCGCTCTTCGGTTTTTCTGCCGCAGAACTGCTCACATCAGCCTCTGGGTCTCCTCCCGATTCGCCACGACTGTCGGTGCTGAACTGGGTTTTACGACAAGAAGCAGCTCGCCTCGTAACCGCACCAACACATGTACCGCTACTCACAGAACGCATAGCCCTCCACAACGCCGCCATCTTTGCGCTTTCAAATTCGCATAGGATTCTGGGAGTATGAACACTGTGAAACTTTTATTAGGCCAGACTGAGATATCGGCAAATAATCATATAGACAAACATTTTAGTCAATAATCAAAAAAATACTTGTATGTAATTAGTAAAACAGGGACATATGTAACAAATTGTTCGTCAACGTGAACGCTGACGTCATGCTCCGCAGTATTCTGCGCCGACTCAGTAATCCTCATATTAAATGGATGGGCAGGGAAAGTACCCTCATTGCAGGACCGCAACCGTCCACACGTAGTCGTGTCGTATGTGTTAATGGAGTGCTACGCCCTCAAACTCGACCTTTGTTTTATTCAGCTGTCTGTGAAAAAAATGGTCACCATGATCACATGGCCAGTGATCGAGATCTAGTGACTATAATAAATTACTTTTTTTTTTATCGTTCACCCCGACCACCGACGACATCAAAAACAATCAGGTATATAAAGTGAGCTTTATTACTTTTGAGATAAAGCCATATTTTTTCTTGGTTTGGCTCTATACTCCATATTTTAGATATGTAATCTAACTATTCATATGTGGTTAAAGTACAGGTCCTCAGCTTTTATTATGGGGTACTTTAATACATTTTGGTTTCATCAGAAATAACAGCACTTTTTATACATAGCCCCCATTTCAGGGGTCCATAATGTTTGGGACAAATTACTTCACAGGTGTTTTTGATTAGTCAGGTGTGTTCACTTGCTTATTCAGTGCAAGTATAACAGCACTTTTAGTGTCTAGTCTTCATCCTAGGCTTTTGATTGCTTTTGGAGTCTGTTATTACCGTTTGTCAGCATGAGGACCTGATTTGAAAGTCAAGGAAGCCATTATGAGGCAGAGCAAATATGAAAAACAAAACAGTCAGAGACAGGCTAAACCTTAGGCTTACCAAAATCTACTGTTTGGAACATCATTAAGAAGAAAGTACTGGTTGTCCATACAGACAGCAAGTTAATTAAAACACGGATTGACCTTTTCTTGACACTATACTATTGTCCAAAAACAAACATCTCAAAAGAAAATTGTGCCTCAAAATCCTGAAATCACCCCTTCAATAATGTGAACAACCCCCTCAACCTATGACACTGTACAAATATGTGATGTAATGTTTCCCTTTGTGTGCAAAAAGTACTACCCTCCCAAACACTAGAATCTCAGTGTGCTAGAGACAATTCGTAGCTGTTGCCCCATGCACAGTCCTCCACTGGAGGTCGCCCGCCTGTTTGTCAAGAGGGGGCTTGTACAGGGAACGCCAACTGCCTTTTAGGGGAGAAACTGGACCAAAAGACTGTCCACCATGATGCATTCATCAACCGTACCAGAAAGCGAAAGTGGGACACTAGCACAGGTGTGATAAAGAGCTTTCTTCCCTAAAATCTCAAACTCCTCAAAGAGCCACAAGCCTGGTTCTGTAGTAGGGTACTGTTGGACTTTAAAGATCTGCTATGACTGTAAGGCTGGCATTTTGGGATGAGAGGGATTTCAGTGGTGCGAACTCTCACACTTTTGGTATGAGGCAAACGATTTCAGATGGTGTCTCTAGCTCTCACACTAACCAAACAAGCGGCAAATAAAACCACAACTAAACCGAAGCTGCTCCCACATTAAACACTTTCATAAACATTATATAGAGATTGTCGATTGGCTATAACTACCGCCCTCTCTGGTGGTGATCTCACTCCAGCCAGCTGGCCAAAGTTGGTGAGTTATGGCAACCCTGGGGATTTAATCTTTCAGACTTTTCTATCAAACCCATGATCTGTAGCTGGGGATAACCCTGTCTGAGCTGAAGTGATGTGTTTGACTTTCTGTGGACTTTTTTGGGACTGAACACAGAATGAGTTTTTTGCAGCAGTTGCACCGGAAGAAGCAGACGTGAGTGTCAATCCTTAACAGCTGGGCTTGAGCCTCAAAAAATTGAGTCCTATGACGTCAATAACAGACGGAAATTCTTTGCCATTGAAAGTTTTTTTTATACAACGAAAAACGTTATCTTCTATATATTTATATATATCTTTTGAAGAATAAACTGCCAAGTACTGTTTTTGTCCACTGGCTTTACCGAACAGCGATGAGACCTAAGACCACGAGAACGCATTTCAATTACCGTTATTTGGCCCATCTGGCCGCTGTTCAGTTCGTGGCGTAGCCACTATGTAAAATAAAACTAGCTTCGTTTTTGCAGCATTTGACACAAAGATCAAACTTTTTATTTGGAAGGGATTATAAAAATAAAAATTGATTAGCTATCTTATTAAACTGTTTTGGCGTTGTGGTGATATGTAGGCTACATCAACCAGCTGAACAATAGGCTGAGTTCAGACCATAGACCGTGTTCAACATGAGAGAAAGGCAGTGGGAGAGTCTGCGCATGCACGCACGCATGGGAAAAAAACGCTGTCAGTTCTTGCTGTGACGTTCGTACCGTACATTGAGCAAATCGCCCCTCTATAAACTTAGGACGCCGCGACCGACAGAAGGGTTTTAGTGCGCCTGTATCAGCGAAATAAGGGACACCGTGTGTGTATATCCCACTGTAATGTGGGAGACTCTTTTTTTTCCCGAAAATCAACGACAGGGCGGATTTGTACGGATTTGACTTATTTGGGATTTTGTCTTTGGAGCAAGTGAAGACTTAAACGGAAAATCAAATTGGCTCGCCAGGTATATACGACTGCGGCTTAACCTTATTAGCTGGTGACTGGCTAGCTATTAGTGAAATTAGGGACAGAGTATTATTGCCTGTTGGTGTTGAAATGTTGGCGCAGCGCAGCGCAGCTACGCAGAATTGAATTCACACCATTGTATCCTAGCGGAGACCTGTCACGCCTATAGGCAATGTCCCAGCCAAAATGTATTTGCGGTCTTTGTTAGCGAACAGCTAGCTAGCTGACTGCTAGCGTAGTGTTTATTAATAAGACACAATGCTAGCGTGCCTGATGCATCACCCATTACATGTACTGTATCCTAAATGCAGCTGTAGTTTAAACCGATAAGTGAATTAATTTTGTGGGAAATTAATCGAATTGGTTGGCTAGACAGTGCACCCAATTTTTCCTGTCTGGCTGGAGTGCTGCGATTATAACGCAGCTAACTGCAAGCAAGCTATTGATCTCTCAGGATTTCATTCATTCATTCATTCATTCATTCGTGTAGCCGAATATTTTTTTGTTTTGGATGTAGGACAGGCCTACAATAATGAATCTGAAAAGCGACGAAACTGGGTTCCAGATGTTTAGAAACTAGCATGGCAAGAAATTTTTAGAGGAATTGTGACGATCTACTGTAGCGCTGCGGTCCGGACCATCGGGTGCTCCAGAATGCGCAGTGGATCCCTAGTAAGGCAGCGCTGTGGGAGGATCATCACGCAGCTCAGCGGTAATTGCGAGGAATTAACGCATCGCGCCCATTTTATGCCTTGTCAAGTAGTCTGCATATATTTTATTGGAAAAAAGTAGTTAGGTCCAAAAAATCAAATGACTCAATTTGGAAGATATCAAGCGTTAGCTGTAAAGCCAGCTAATGACGGCGGCTGCGTGGAGAAGCGCTCCACCCTTGAGATTCGGGCGAGAAGCTCCTGTACCGTGGGGCATAGGCTAACACATTTGACAAGGTGCTCCTTACCCGATTTAGTCGTCATTAGATAGAATATGTCCGAACAACTGTTTTTTTTAAAAGTATTTGACATGCAGTTTACCAGGTAGGCTATCTGCTTCACTGTATGTAAAGCATCGTTATAAAATGGAGCCGTTTAACGCGACTGTAACCAAGTGTATTGATCAAAGAACACATTCTGTTATAACTGTCGTTATATTTTCCCTGTTCTAGCTTAATTGTAACGTGTATTTTATTTAGAAAATAGCTGAAAAATCGGAATCGCGGAAAATGGTTCAGAACTCCTCACAAAAGACATGGGTTTTAGAGTCAAAGTCACTAAAGCCGATATTTCTTATTTCGTGTAGCCTTCTCATTCCAATAAGAAAATGTAGGTTACACGTTGCCTATCAATAATGCGTAGGCCAAGCTCTGGCATCATAGTTGGTGCACAACATGTTCGTTCAAAAATAGAGGACATTATGCATTGACGTTTCCATACAGGACAGCGTCAAAGGGCCGCACCAAAGGACGAATGAAAAATAATGAACCTGTCAAAATGTGATTATGAGACGGAATGCTGGGAGGTAGATGCCGTTGCTGTAGTTCTTATTGTCCGTTACTGCTTGTGAGCACATTGTGCAGTGTTGTAATAGGCTAGTTGGTGTTTTATCGGCGGTAATCTGTTATGGCTGTGTTAGCGATAATCTTAGCATCCCAACGTGAACCATCAGAACATTATTTTGTAGAGTAGGTTTAACTAAACTCTGCAAATTATAGCATGACTGCTTACACTCAGATAACCATGTACCTTTATTTTTAATGGAAGCGCACTGCAATTTATCCACACTGGTTTTAAATTATTTCACTGGTGTCATAGGCTCCTAATCAAATACTTCCTAAAATACATAATGTAACAGCTTTCTGCAGAATTAAAACCTACTTTCCAGATCACATCCATAGCCACTGCATATCTCCCTAAACCACATCCATAGCCACTGCATCTCTCCCAAAATCACATCCATAGGCACTGCATCTCTCCCAAAACCACATCCATAGGCACTGCATCTCTCCCAAAACCACATCCATAGCCACTGCATCTCTCCCAAAACCACATCCATAGCCACTGCATCTCTCCCAAAACCACATCCATAGCCACTGCATCGCTCCCAAAACCACATCCATAGCCACTGCATCTCTCCCAAAACCACATCCATAGCCATTCCTTTACTCCCAAAACCACATCCATAGCCACTGCATCTCTCCCAAAACAACATCCATAGCCACTGCATCTCTCCCAAAACCACATCCATAGCCATTCCTTCACTCCCAAAACCACATCCATAGCCACTGCATCTCTCCCAAAACAACATCCATAGCCACTGCATCTCTCCCAAAACAACATCCATAGCCACTGCATCACTCCCAAAACCACATCCATAGCCACTGCATCTCTCCCAAAATCACATCCATAGCCATTCATTCACTCCCAAAACCACATCCGTAACCACTGCATCTTTCCCAAAATCACATCCATGACCACTGCATCTCTTCCAAAATCACATCCATAGCCATTCCTTCACTCTCAAAATGACATACATAACCACTGCATCTCTCCCAAAATCACATCCCTAACCAATTAATTTCTCCCAAAATCACATCCCTAACCAATGTATCTCTCCAAAAATTACATTCAGAGCACTCCATTACCCCCAAAATCACAGGTGTGTGTTCTGTTCAGCATTAGCAAACCTGCACGTTGCACATTTTTAAGCTGCTGCTCTTCCATAAAATCTGGTGCATTTGGTAAAATACTTATACTTAAAAAGTGGTAAAATACTTAAAAAGTGGTGAGACTCCGTCTCTCCATAATATTTATTATAGTTACCTTCATGAGCGGAAGTCATTATAATGACATTTTAACCACCTTCTCATGTGTCTGTTTGTGTGTGTCACTGACCTGAATTTCTCCTGCATTACAGCTGATGTGCTGGTGCTATATTTAGGCCCTTACGAGCTGAGACTGATCCCTGGGCACTGGGCTTCTCTTTGCCTGGTGATCTGTTCTACTGTGTGAAACTCCTGCTCGTGCTGTTTGACTTCAGTGGGCAGTTTGCTCTGTTTGGCTTATTGCTTATTGAATGGAATCATTACCTCTCACACTCTGCCTAACACTTTTCTCTCCACAGATTGTTTGAAGTAAGTTGGCTTTGTGTGAAGTAGATTGGCTTTGTTTGAATACTGTGATACTTTGAGGTTCCTGTCCCTGTTCAAACTCAGCCATTCCAGGAGAAAGTCACACAAGGGAAACTGCCTGTTACAGTGTAGAGATGCTGTGAGAATTTAAGAATGACCTGCAGTACACGTCAATGCCTTTTGATACTGGTGTGTACGAACCCCACTGTCCGGTTTCATCACATCTTTTACGAAACACACTCAGTGTTTGGGGCAAATAATGGGCTCTGGGGCAGATACTCTGTGTTTGCAAATTATTTGGGGAAGATTATGAGCAGCCTGGTCAGGCTCATAGTGCTGTAAGGTTATGAGCAGCCTGGTCAGGCTCATAGTGCTGTAAGGTTATGAGCAGCCTGGTCAGATTCATAGTGCTGTAAGGTTATGAGTAGCCTGGTCAGGCTCATAGTGCTGTAAGGTTATGAGCAGCCTGGTCAGGCTCATAGTGCTGTAAGGTTATGAGCAGCCTGGTCAGGCTCATAGTGCTGTACGGTTATGAGCAGCCTGGTCAGGTTCATAGTGCTGTAAGGTTATGAGCAGCCTGGTCAGGCTCATAGTGCTGTAAGGTTATGAGCAGCCTGGTCAGGCTCATAGTGCTGTAAGGTTTACAAATGCTGGACCCAATATCAGCAGACTGGTCCTGTGGGCTGTTTCTGCCTGTTACACACGGGGTGGAACAGCTGTGAAATTTAATAGAAGAGAAAAGACTGGAAAGAGGGGGACCACAGGGTCTGATGAATTTGGAGATGAAAGATTATCTGCTCGGGGGAGGGGGGGGCAGTAATTGGATTCGCTGTCCAGTCCTGCATGGTACTGTAGAACAGCACATTGTGTCCAGAGGAAGTTTATAACCTCACACCCCCCCCCACCCTCTGATTCTGCTGAGTTGTTATAATGGAAGCTGGCGATCCGATGTTGGGGGGGGGGCGGCGTTTAAGCAGCCTGAGTCATGATCATGCAGCCAGCTGGACTCCCCCCCAACCTGAGCTATCCAAAGAAGTACGGGCACTATATGAGTGCGCCTCCCACGGCTGATGTCATGCCTGGGGAATATAAATATTTCTGCGTGATCTGCTTGGGGCAGAGGAGCAGAGTGATACAGGGGTATCAGGGCAGAGGGGTAGCTGGTAGAGGGGCAGGATGGACATTTAGCATCTACAGCCCACCAGTTTATCTTAGCACTGTTCAGGATACCGACACAGTCCAAACCAACTGTCCCCCTCAGTCACAAACCCATTCACACCCTAGCACAGAAGGATGGATTTTGTAAAATTAGGTCAAAGATCATTTTTTAGTTTTTGTTTTATTGTAGACAAATAAAGATTAATTTGTAAATCCATTAATTTCCTTCAGCCACAAATTGATCTTGTGTTCTGATAGCTGTCCTCAGGACCAGCTCTTTCCTACCTGTATGAATGTTTGTTTCCTTTTTTCAGAGTGAAATATTTGCCAAACTACTGTACACGTCTCTTTGTCATTGTGTGCGTCAGTGTGTCTGTGCATGTGTGTGTGTGTGCGTGTGAGTGTGTCAGTGCACTGGTGTGAGTTACTGGTCCCTCCCTCAGCTCGGACCTGCTCTCTAGTCTGGGCACGATCCTGCAGAAGGGAGAAGACAGGGAGATGGATGGATGATGGATAGATTCCCATGGATCCCCTCCAAAGCTCATGGCTCTGTGCTAAAGGCCCACTGATAGTTTTTGGATTTCCTTACTGTCAGTGTATCTCTGATGTGTTAGCCATTAGCCTGTCTGCTCCCTACTGCCAGAGAGACTCTGCAGAGCGTTAGCCATTAGCCTGTCTGCTCCCTACTGCCAGAGAGACTCTGCAGAGCGTTAGCCATTAGCCTGTCTGCTCCCTACTGCCAGAGAGACTCTGCAGAGCGTTAGCCATTAGCCTGTCTGCTCCCTACTGCCAGAGAGACTCTGCAGAGCGTTAGCCATTAGCCTGTCTGCTCCCTGCTGCCAGAGGGACTCTGGAGAGCGTTAGCCTTTAGCCTGTCTGCACTGCACAGCAAATGTGAAAGAGATATAATTGAACTGTGACTGAGACTGTGACTGTACTGTCAGCTACTTGATTTGTATGTAAAACTAATTATTGATGATAATAATGCTGAAGATTTGATGTATTGTATATCATAGTGAGTTATATATAAAAATGCTTTTTATATATTACAGGCATTTGGCAGACGCTCTTATCCAGATGAAAATGGATAAGAGCGCTCTTAAAATGATTTTTTTGGCATAATTATTGGTTAGTGCTTTTTTCTCATTGCTGCATTTATAATGTGTAATCACTGAATGGAGTTTACTCAACGTTGAGGACAGAGTGTCCTGTTTTTAGAGTGAAATGTACACCAACACCACAGCACAGGAAACCCCTACCTTCTCACCATGTGAGCCCGTATGTCATTCCAAACACGTCCCGCTCACATGATGTTAGGAAGTCAGGGGATTCCCAGTCATTATGTCATGTCTGTGCTCGTTTACTTGCATTGAACCAAATGTAAGTAGAAGTAAATATTACTTAGTAATTCACACTTGGTACACATTATAGTGCTAATTGTCCCAACATTTACTAACAGTCCAGATGTTGTGTTTTGGCCACATGGTTTTATGAAGGTTTCTTTTTGGGCTGTTGGCAGCTCATACAGTTAATGGTTATTTTGCTCTCAGCCCAGTGGGAACTGCCAGGTGAGCTCTGAACTGAACTGATTTGGCCCCCACTCTTGCTGCTGGAGAGCATTTTCATTTAGTGCACACTACAGCACATTTACACCTTTAGTGCACACTACAGCACATTTACACCTTTAGTGCACACTACAGCAAATTTACACCTTTAGTGCACACTAAGGCACATTTACACTGTTAGTGCACACTACAGCACAGTTGATTGCACGCTGAATTTACCTAGTTTTTTGGGTCTGAACTTGTTCATGTTATTGCCTGTAACTGTAGGTCGGGCAGCTGTAGGTCTGTAGTGCAGGTCGGGCAGCTGTAGGTCTGTAGTGCAGGTCGGGCAGCTGTAGGTCTGTAGTGCCGGTCGGGCAGCTGTAGGTCTGTAGTGCCGGTCAGGCAGCTGTAGGTCTGTAGTGCAGGTTGGGCAGCTGTAGGTCTGTAGTGCACATTGGGCAGCTGTAGGTCTGTAGTGCAGGTCGGGCAGCTGTAGGTCTGTAGTGCAAGTTGGGCAGCTGTAGGTCTGTAGTGCTGGTCGGGCAGCTGTAGGTCTGTAGTGCAGGTCTGGCAGCTGTAGGTCTGTAGTGCAGGTCAGGCAGCTATAGGTCTGTAGTGCAGGCCAGGCAGCTATAGGTCTGTAGTGCAGGTTGGGCAGCTGCAAGTCTGTAGTGCAGATCAGGCAGCTGTAGATCTGTAGTGCAGGTCGGAAGCTGTAGGTCTGTAGTGCAGGTTGGGCAGCTGTAGGTCTGTAGTGCAGGTCAGGCAGCTTGGTTAAAAGTCATTCAGTGGCACTTTACATGATTCAGCCTTTTATATGGTAAGGCTGGGCTGCACCATCGTATAAATGAAATCAGAAATCGAAGGGTTATGCTTTTCAAAAGTGAGTGGCAGTGTAGTGATTTCACACCTGAGGTTGCAGGGTTGAATCCCCAATGGCACACTGTCTGCACATTATGTAAATGGTGTATGTAAATGATGCAGTATATAAATAAGGCCATTTTGAGTAAATGTGCTTCAGCGGAAGTCTTGCTGCTCACACGTGTTCCTTTGTTCAGACAGCAGCTGGCCCAGCATTGTTCTGCTTACTGCTAACTGGTTTGAATTAGCATGAATTCAGGCATCCTGAATATCATTACATTGCAGGGTGTGTTGGACCCAAACTGGATCTGTAGTGAGTAACATTACACACCGTCATCTTGAAACAAGCACTACTCATTGTGTCTTGTCATTCACAATTTTGGCGGTTTTAGGTGTTCTTTATGAAAGTTTATCATTCTGTGCTTTTGCAAATGGGGCTCAACACATCCAATTGGCACTGAATGTATAGCCTATAGCATGTAAATAATGAAATAATGATAAAACATTTTTTTCAGAGATAAAGCAGGAAGTGAAAGGTATATGTAGAATGGCAGATGGGTGTTATCATCTAGAGTGCCTGCCCACAGTTCCCTACTTCCCTGCACAATTCCCAGCAAGATTGCCTCAACAAACACAACCTAAGCCTGCTAATTATGATGCAAGGAAATTCCCATTATTGGAAAAAAGAAATCTTTTCTACGGTTGTTTGCAGTGTGAGGTTTGAATGCACTGACACAGGAACTTAACAAAGTCTGCACTGCGTCTCCTTCCTGCAGCTTTTCAAGATTAATTGATCTGCAGGTTTCTCTCTGTCATGGTGATTATGGGGTGGTTTCTCTCATGGTGTTGATGGGGTGGTTTCTGTCATGGTGACGATGGGGTGGTTTCTCTCATGGTGATGATGGGGTGGTTTCTCTCTTGGTGATGATGGACAGGTTTCTTTCATGGTGAAGATGGGGTGGTTTCTCTCATGGTGATGAGGGACATGTTTCTCTCATGGTGATGAGGGACATGTTTCTCTCTTGGTGATGATGGGGTGGTTTCTCTCATGGTGATGAGGGACATGTTTCTCTCTTGGTGATGATGGGGTGGTTTCTCTCGTGGTGATGAGGGACATGTTTCTCTCATGGTGATGGTGGGGCGGTTTCTCTCATGGTGATGATGGGGTGGTTTCTCTCATGGTGATGATGGGGTGGTTTCTCTCATGGTGATGGTTGGGCGGTTTCTCTCTTGGTGATGATGGGGTGGTTTCTCTCATGGTGATGGTGGGGCGGTTTCTCTCTCCCGCAGGTCCTCAGGATGTGGAAGTGAAGATGCTGTGCATGTTTGTGCTGATGATGGGCTTGTTTCGGGCTCAGGCTCGGACCGGCCCAGACAACAGCTCCGATGGGTCCAGAGATTACTGCTACAGCGCCCGCATCCGGAGCACGGTGCTGCAGGGCCTGCCTTTCGGGGGGGTCCCCACTGTCCTCGCCCTCGACTTCATGTGCTTCCTGGTGAGTGTGTGTGTGTGTGTGTGTTGGGTTAACAGAGAGGAATGGAGGTGTCGGGTTGTGTGTGTGTGTTGGGTTAACAGAGAGGACTGGAGGTGTCGGGTTGTGTGTGTGTGTTGGGTTAACAGAGAGGACTGGAGGTGTCGGGTTGTGTGTGCGTGTGTGTGTGCCCGTGTGTGTGTGTTGGGTTAACACAGAGGAATGGAGGTGTCGGGTTGTGTGTGTGTGTTGGGTTAACAGAGAGGACTGGAGGTGTCGGGTTGTGTGTGCGTGTGTGTGTGCCCGTGTGTGTGTGTTGGGTTAACACAGAGGAATGGAGGTGTAGGATTGTGTGTGTGCATGTGTTTGTGCGTGTGTGTGTTTGCATGAGTGTGTGTGTGTTTTTATGTTTTTGTTTACTGCAAAAGCAATCAACCAATAAACAGGCTAAAGGGGAAGTGTAAAGGCTATTATATGAATTGACTGATGAAGTAAAATGAGTGTTAATGAGCGTAATAAATAAAGGTGGTGAGTGTGTGTTTAAGCGTGTTCGCTGGGACTGAAGGTCAGGGCTGTGTGCTTACGGTTAGGGTGAGGGTGAGCCTCATCTCCACCTGCTAATGGGTCCATGTGTCCTCCAGAGAAACCGTCCCTAATCATCCTGGGGTGATTCCTCAATCATCTCAGTTTGCCATGTAATTATTACCAATTACATCCAATTTGTCCCAATCCAGGGAGCAGAGCTGTCTGCTGACACATATTCAGCCTTTTCAGGATTCGCACAACAGCGTTTTAGTAATGCATGGGCCAGTGCTGTCCAGTAACAGCATGTTTTTTTCTCAAGTTACTCGCTGAACTTATAAATAATATTTTAAGTTTGTGTCTTATTTTTGAAACATGCAATATGCTTTAAATATGGAAATGTTGGTGGTGAAGAATGTGGCTGAGTAAATTAGATATCTCTGCAGTGTGGATTAGGGTTAGGGTATATCGGATCTCTGCAGGGTGGGTTAGGGTTAGGGTTAGGGTAATGGTCTGACCGAGCTGTGCTTCCTCAGGTCCTCCTCTTCGTGTTCTCCATCCTGCGGAAGGTGGCCTGGGACTATGGCCGCTTGGCCCTGGTGACGGATGCAGACAGGTACGTCCCCGGTGTTGGGATTTTTTTTGGGGGGTGTAAAATGTGGTTTCCATGGTGTTGTGACTGTCGCGGAGTCTTTTTTCTTTCCAGCATTTGACCTGTTCCCACAAGGTCAGCTGCTGCCCTCATCCCAGTGATTTTAGGGTTTTTTGGGATGAAGCTCGCACAGATTCCCTCTCCTTTTACTCCTCAAGGTAGCAGTGAAGTTAGCAACTTCTTGGATGCTGTCCCGTCACCATGCCGACTGCATCCCAGTCGTCAGAAAGACATTACATTTTAAGTTCTATTTCCTCACATTCTATTTGAACATTTTATTTTCTCTTCTGATTGGAAGCTTGTTTCTGATTGGGTGTCTTTGGCCCTGTCCTCTAATGACAGACAAACACACTGACGTGGGTTGCTTGTGTGTAGAAACAGAAATACAGCAAGCAGTCTATGGTCAGACTCCATTATGTTTCCAGCATTTTCTTCTTCAGACTCCTGCTAACCCAGGTGCTAAGGGAAATGTGCAGGCACTGCCACTGTTGCAGGGAAGCTTGTGTGTCGTGCTGATGATGCACTGCTCCGGGGCAGGATGAATGCAGCTGAACATCGCTGGCTGGTGGAGGAACCAGGAAGAGTTTGTGATGATCAGGAGAAAGGAAAAGGCCCTTCTGTGTGACTCATGATGAGGCCGTCATAAGGCAGTGGACAACAGGCATTTTTCTGTCCTGCTGCTTTCTACTGTAACAGAGCAGAAAGTCGTAACTCCCTGAACTTACCTGTGTTTGAATCCTGGACCTTACCTGAACCTAAGCATACCTGTTCTTTCTGGGAAATACCCGTTGTGTTTGAAATGGGTGCAATGCTTAAATTAAACTGATTGATAACTCTTCCGACCGGCCTGTTTTAAAGCTGGTATTTCCAGTTTGAGGCTCCGGCCCTGGAGAGAGGCGATTACAGTGTGATCAGAAATAACATCTGCTGTTTAAACCAGCAGCATATTCAAGGCTTACTCTGGGCTCTGTGGATTCACTGCTGCCAGAAATACCCGCACTCTCCTCTGGGTTCATTTTGTGCACCGAAAAACACCATGGGGAACAGCAGACTCATAAGACTGGGGCCTTGTTAGACTGGGGCCTCATTAGTCTGTGACCTCGTTAGTCTCTGACCTCGTTAGACTGGAACCTTGTTGGACTAGGGCCTTGTTAGACTGGGGCCTCGTTAGACTGGGACCTTGTTGTACTAGGGCCTTGTTAGACTGGGGCCTCATTAGACTGGGACCTCATTAGACTAAGGCCTCGTTAGACTGGAGCCTCATTAGTCTGTGACCTCGTTAGTCTCTGACCTCGTTAGACTGGGACCTTGTTGGACTAGGGCCTTGTTAGACTGGGGCCTCGTTAGACTGGGACCTTGTTGACTTAGGGCCTCATTAGACTGGGGCCTTGTTAGACTGGGGCCTCGTTAGACTGGGGCCTCGTTGGACTGGGGCCTCGTTAGACTAGGGCCTCATTAGACTGGGGCCTTGTTAGACTAGGGCCTCGTTAGACTGGGGCCTCGTTGGACTGGGGCCTCGTTAGACTAGGGCCTCATTAGACTGGGGCCTTGTTAGACTAGAGCCTCGTTAGCCTGGGGCCTCGTTAGACTGGGGCCTCGTTGGACTGGGGCCTCGTTGGACTGGGGCCTCGTTGGACTGGGGCCTCGTTGGACTGGGGCCTCGTTAGACTAGAGCCTCGTTAGCCTGGGGCCTCGTTAGACTGGGGCCTGGTTGGACTGGGGCCTCGTTAGACTGGGGCGTCGTTAGACTGGGGCGTCTTTAGACTGGGGCCTCATTGGACTGGGGCCTCGTTAGACTGGGGCCTCGTTAGCCTGGGGCCTCGTTAGACTGGGGCCTCGTTGGACTGGGGCCTCGTTAGACTGGGGCCTCGTTAGACTGGGGCGTCGTTAGACTGGGGCGTCGTTAGACTGGGGCCTCATTGGACTGGGGCCTCGTTAGACTGGGGCCTCCTTGGACTGGGGCCTCGTTAGACTGGGGCGTCGTTAGCCTGGGGCCTCATTTGACTGTCTAGAGAGAGGATTAGCTGAGCTGTTGGAGGAATCCACCATCTCAAAGCTGTTGCAAATGTCAACAGCCTTCCCAAAGTCACCTACAGTGAGGACTGATGGGGTGGGGGAGGGGAGGTTTAGGAGTGGGAAGAAAGAATTATAAGGTAGCCTGTAAGGTAGCCTCAGCCACTATGAGGGAGTTGTAACTGGAGAGGGCAGCAGGGTTTACCCAGTATTCTCTCTGCCGTAATACAGTACTGTTGGTGCGGAGGGCGCCCGTCAGCCAGGGGCTGGACGGGGATAGCCTAGCAGGGCTGCTGTCTGTCTGTCTGTCTGTCTGTCTGTCTGTCCCATGTTGTGCCTCAAGGAAAGCTGTGCTGTGACAGGTTCAAACACACTACATTGTGTCCATGGTCTTGCTTATTTAGCAGATAATGTGGATCGGTGTGTGAGGCTTTTCTTTCAGCAACCCAGCTGATCTGTGTCTCTCCTGTTTCCCCTCAAAGACAGAAGCAGCGGCTCAGCGGACTGGAGGAGAGGGAATAGTATGTCTGAGTTTTTTCTCAGTTTCCTGCTTCCGTTTCCAGGCTTTTCTACAAACCCCTGTGCCTTTCGCTTAATTAACATTCTGTGTGAGTGTGCGTGTGTGTGTGTAGCAGTGTGAGTATGTGTGTGTGTGCGCGTCTGTGTGTGTGTGTGTGTGTGTATGTGTGTGTGTGTGTGTGTGTGTGAGTGTGAGTGTGTGTGTGTGCGTGTGAGTGTGTGTGTGTGTGAGAGTGTGTGTGTGAGTGTGTGTGCATGTGCTGTGTGTGTGTATATGTGTGTGTGTGAGTGTGTGTATCTGCTAGCTAATGTGTATGATAATAATGTTTGGTAATAATTCAAACTCTATTCTCTGCTCTAACTCCTGCTTCAGTGTCTCTCAGTTTCTGTCCCAGGAACGCCTGGCTGTTTGGCTTTCGGATCTATGAGTCTTTGTGTCCTGGTTTGACTAAAATGCTAATAAGAATTCCCTAACCTGTATGCATGCAACTTATTACCTGTGTGATTTGTACACCAGCAACAAGAAGGATTATGAGCCAGTGAACAGGTAACAGGTGTCTGATTATGGCGTCTCCTAATCAATGTGAACAAGGACTTCCTGCTCAGAGGTCCTCAGGATCTCTTTCAGAATTACACTTCACTCTGATCCTGGGGAGTTCTGGGTAATGTAGTCTAATGTTGTAGCTCTCCCTCTGGACTCTGTTCAGCAGAACCTGTGCCACATACCCAGTGTTGCTATGGGAACTGGGATACACTCAGTTGCAAGGTCAACCTTTGATCCCTTTAGTTTCAAAGTCAGGTTACTGGCATAGCGCATTGCACTGTGTGCATTTTATATTAAAATGTTTTGAGCCTAAATTCCAGAAAACGATGCTTGCCTGTGATTGGCTGCCTGTGTGGCTTGTCCTGTTGACCAGAGCATTTGTGAGTAGCGTTCAGGCTCCTCAGAGGACAGCGGGGGGATTTAACCAGACTAACCGTGCGTACCCTGGAGGGTACACCTGCCAGAGTCTGACACGGGATCTGTGTGTAACTGGAGTAACAGGTGTGTGTGTAACTGGAGTAACAGGTGTTTGTAACTGGAGTAACAGGTGTGTGTGTAACTGGAGTAACAGGTGTGTGTGTAACTGGAGTAACAGGTGTGTGTGTAACTGGAGTAACAGGTGTTTGTAACTGGAGTAACAGGTGTGTGTGTAACTGGAGTACCAGGTGTTTGTAACTGGAGTAACAGGTGTGTGTAACTGGAGTAACAGGTGTGTGTAACTGGAGTAACAGGTGTGTGTGTAACTGGAGTAACAGGTGTTTGTAACTGGAGTAACAGGTGTGTGTAACTGGAGTAACAGGTGTGTGTAACTGACGCCCTCCTGACAGACAGTGCTGTGCGTAGAAACAATGCATGAAATGGATCTGTGAAGACTGCAGAGCACCATCCAGGAGAAGAACCAGAATAATATTCATCCGCTAGGTCTTTGGTACCTCAATGAAGAATGATTACTTGTGGATTTAGTTGCATTTTGAACTAACCAAGCTGTTCCTGGTGGTTCCGTCAGAGTGGGCTTTGTGCCCTTATGATCCAAAGCCAAGCTTTCCAGACCATTTCAGTGCGTCCTAGTTCACCCTGCAGAACAGACCTGTAGACCTGAGGCTCACTGGCTAACGCCCACACTAACGTGTGTAGACCTGGCTAATGCCCACACTAACGTGTGTAGACCTGGCTAATGCCCAGACTAACGTGTGTAGACCTGAGGCTCACTGGCTAACGCCCAGACTAACGTGTGTAGACCTGGCTAATGCCCAGACTAACGTGTGTAGACCTGGCTAATGCCCACACTAACGTGTGTAGACCTGGCTAATGCCCAGACTAATGTGTGTAGACCTGAGGCTCACTGGCTAACGCCCAGACTAACGTGTGTAGACCTGAGGCTCACTGGCTAACGCCCAGACTAACGTGTGTAGACCTGAGGCTCACTGGCTAACGCCCAGACTAACGTGTGTAGACCTGAGGCTCACTGGCTAACGCCCAGACTAACGTGTGTAGACCTGAGGCTCACTGGCTAACGCCCAGACTAACGTGTGTAGACCTGAGGCTCACTGGCTAACGCCCAGACTAACGTGTCTGAATGTCTGTCTCCAGTGTGGCTTCGGCTCTGCACTCCGAGGCACCCGACCGGTACGAGCGACTCACCTCCGTCTCCAGCTCTGTGGACTTCGACCAAAGAGACAACGTAAGTCCCCACTAGCATACCGCTAGCATTTTAGCATACCACTAGCATATTGCTTGCATGCCGCTAGCATTTTAGCATACCACTAGCCTGCTGCTAGCATACACTAGCATACCATTAGCATATTAGCATACCACTAGCATACCACTAGACAACTGCTGGCATGCCGCTGGCATACGGGTCACATTCACTTTCCTGCTGTGTGCCTCTCACCACACAATGATCTAAGCAGTGATCTAAAATGACGCACCAATCCCAGCATGCACCAGGCTGCCGGCAGGAATTACTGTGTGCAGCTGCTCATCCAGATCCTCAGCTGGGACCCTGGAGAGTCACTGGGTCTGCTGCTTTTCATTTTCATTCTGTGCTCATCAGTTATCAGTCAAGTGGTGGATTTCACTGGTAACTTTCACATTTTTAAATAGAGAGACAAAACATTTAACCTATTCCTACATGCTACTTGTGACCTGAACATAATTGTTTGCAGTGATGTGTGCTTATAGATGTGGAATTGAACTGAATCACTGGATTTTTGGGTAGTTATGGGGCCAATAATGGCATGTGGATATTCTTGGTCCTGATTGGCTGAATCTTACTGTCTCCCACAGGGCTTCTGTTCCTGGCTAACTGCCATCTTCAGGATAAAGTAAGACCCCTGAGGACACTATGCAGGGACTTCCTGTCAGCCTGTGCAGGGACTTCCTGTCTGTCTGCACAGCAACTTCCTGTCTTAGTGCAGCACTCAGCTGATCTGTGTGACAGTACCCTGCTTAAGATGTCTCCTAAAGCAGCTTTATAAATATCCTGGTAATGGGATCACCCTACAGGGTGCTGCTACTGTGCAGGAGAGTGCCCCCCAGTGGCCATGTAGGGGACTGGCAGAGTGTGGAGTGGAAGGTGGATGACAGGCACTAATGTGTTTCAGTGATGAGGAGATTGGGGAGAAGTGTGGGGAGGGTTAGGTTAATGTTAATGTAACGTTAGCGTAACGTTCCTGCAGGGATGAGGAGATTCGGGAGAAGTGTGGGGAGGGTTAGGTTAATGTTAATGTAATGTTAGCTTAACGTTCCTGCAGGGATGAGGTGATTCGGGAGAAGTGTGGGGAGGGTTAGGTTAATGTTAATGTAACGTTAGCGTAACGTTCCTGCAGGGATGAGGAGATTCGGGAGAAGTGTGGGGAGGGTTAGGTTAATGTTAATGTAACGTTAGCTTAACGTTCCTGCAGGGATGAGGAGATTCGGGAGAAGTGTGGGGAGGACGCTGTGCACTACCTGTCCTTCCAGCGCCACATCATCGGCCTGCTGGTGGTGGTGGGCGTGCTCTCCGTGGGGATCGTCCTGCCCGTCAACTTCTCTGGAGATCTGCTGGGTGAGTGGGCGGGGCTAGGCGGGGATGGGCGGGGCAATGTGGGCGTGGAGATCTGCTGGGTGAGTGGGCGGTGCTAGGCGGGGATGGGCGGGGCAATGTGGGCGTGGAGATCTGCTGGGTGAGTGGGCGGTGCTAGGCGGGGATGGGCGGGGCAGTGTGGGCGTGGAGATCTGCTGGGTGAGTGGGCGGGGCTAGGCGGGGATGGGCGGGGCAATGTGGGCGTGGAGATCTGCTGGGTGAGTGGGCGGGGCTAGGCGGGGATGGGCGGGGCAATGTGGGCGTGGAGATCTGCTGGATGAGTGGGTGGGGCTAGTGAGCTTTCCTACAGACTGCGCCACATAACTGCACTATAGTTTAATAATGTGAAGTTCATAATATAGTTCATGAAGTAATCCGACTATTCAACCAGCTGCTGGCTGTTATCTGTTATTTTGATTAACTCCATAATTTGGTTTACTGTGGAAAAAATAACTTTGTATGGTCTCATGAATGGACTGTTGTTTTTACATTTGAAACTTTTTTCTATTTTAAACCTTTTAATTAATTGTTTGCCAGTGATTGAAATGGGCTGGAGCCTACATTATCTGAAATAGCTGCAGTATGAGCGGAAGTATTTTGGACTGGTAGAGAATGGCATCAGCAGTAGTCCTGTTCTACACCTTACTGTACAGGAACTACTGTACTGTACAAGTGTACAACAAGACAAACTGCTGCTCTTTCACTGCTTCAGTATTTTAAATAATTTTACAATCAATTTGTGCCATTTTAAAAGTCATAGAAATATGTCAGTGGAAAAGGGACATTCAGTGAAATTAGACACTTTTTAGGTTTAACCAGCAGATTTTTTTTTTCTTTTAGAAAACAATGCATACAGCTTTGGAAGAACAACTATAGCAAACCTGAAATCGGGGTGAGTTTTATTTTTTGCGTCTTGTTACAAGTTTGGCTAGTTGTCAATAAGGGTTTGTGTGATGATAATTCTATTGATGCAGGTGGTGTGAATTGATATTTGAATTTGAACTGCATTTGAATGTGAATGTTATTTAAATTGGGATTGTATTGCACAGGAACAACCTGCTGTGGCTGCACACCTCCTTTGCGTTCATGTACCTCCTGCTGACCGTCTACAGCATGAGGAGACACACCTCCAAGATGCACTACAAGGAGGACGACCTGGTGAGCGTGCCTGTACAGAGTTCAGTGCACTCCTCTTCTTTCTGTCCTCCTGTCCTCCTCTCTATCCTCCTGTCCTTCCCTCAGTCCTCCTGTCCTTCTCTCTGAGTCCTCATGTCCTCCTCTCTATCCTCCTGTCCTGCTCTCAGTCCTCCTGTCCTTCTCTCTGAGTCCTCCTATCCTTCCCTCTGTCCTCCTGTCCTTCCCTCTGTCCTCATGTCCTCCTCTCTATCCTCCTGTCCTTCCCTCAGTCCTCCTGTCCTTCTCTCTGAGTCCTCATGTCCTCCTCTCTATCCTCCTGTCCTCCTCTCTATCCTCCTATCCTTCCCTCTGTCCTCCTGTCCTTCTCTCTGAGTCCTCCTGTCCTCCTCTCTATCCTCCTATCCTTCCCTCTATCCTCCTGTCCTTCCCTCTGTCCTCTTGTCCTTCTCTCTGAGTCCTCCTGTCCTCCTCTGTATCCTCCTATCTTTCCCTCTGTCCTCCTGTCCTTCTCTCTGAGTCCTCCTGTCCTCCTCTCTATCCTCCTATCCTTACCTCTGTCCTCTTGTCCTTCTCTCTGAGTCCTCCTGTCCTCCTCTCTATCCTCCTATCCTTCCCTCTGTCCTCCTGTCCTCCTCTCCATCCTCCTGTCCTTCCCTCTGTCCTCCTGTCCTCCTCTCCATCCTCCTGTCCTTCCCTCTGTCCTCCTGTCCTCCTCTCTATCCTCCTGTCCTTCCCTCTGTCCTCCTGTCCTCCTCTCTATCCTCCTGTCCTTCCGTCTGTCCTCCTGTCCTCCTCTCCATCCCCATATGACCTGGTTGAACAGGAAGTGTTTCCTTTGCTCTGCTCCTACAGGTGAAGCGCACTTTGTTCATAAATGGAATCTCCAAATACGCTGAAGAAGCTCACATAAAGCAGCACTTTGAGTGAGTGATTTTGGTTTGGCTTTGCTAAACTTCCTGTGAGGTTTTGTGGGTGTGCCAATGGGATGTGCTGTCAGTGATCATATTGTTTCAATGTATGTGTAGTGTGTGTGTGTGTGTGTGTGTGTGTGTGTGTACACATGTATGTGTGTGTGTGTGTGTGTGTTAGGGGTAGGGTTAGCAATCCCAGATTTCATATCCTTTTCCTTTGATGTATTTGCAGTTTTTCAAAGAACAACCTGAATACGCCATCTGGCAGTATTTATGTACTTCATAAGCATTATGATCTGTGGACAAAGTCAGTTGTAGAAGGTATTTTTTCTGTAATGAGAAGCAGCTCTCTTTGAAACTGATATATTGCTTATTTAAGATATGTTAAAAATACTTCAAATACTTGGAGCATAAGCAATGAAATATTTGGTATTTTGGTCATTACATGTGTGTTCTCACAGTATGGTGTAAATTCTGCAATTGATCAGAGGTTTTTGAGGTGTCAGGATCAGAAAGATGATATGGATGTTTAAATTTATGATGCTACCCTTGTTCTAGAGTGAGTCGTGTCAGATGCAGGGTTATTAAATAAATGCTGTGTACGCACCTTGATTGTGCTGAGCTGTGTACACGCCCTGACTGTGCTGTGCTGTGTACACACCCTGACTGTGCTGTGCTGTGTACACGCCCTGACTGTGCTGTGCTGTGTACACGCCCTGACTATGCTGTGCTGTGTATGCACCCTGACTGTGCTGTGGGCACACCCTGACTGTGCTGTCCTGTGTATGCACCCTGACTATGCTGTGCTGTGCCATGTATACAATCTGACTGTGCTGTGCTGAGCTGTGTATACATCCTAACTGTGCTGTGCTGTGTACGCACCCTGACTGTGCTGCGCTGTGGCTCTCTGTCCTCACAGACAGGCCTATGAGAACTGCACAGTCCTGGAGGCACGCGTCTGCTACAACGTGGCCAAGCTGATGTCCCTGAACGCCGAGAGGTGAGCCGCCCTCCCCCCCTCCGCTCACTCCGCTGGTTGGGTTATGGAAGTTTAGCTGCGCTGGGCTGGTTGGGTTATGGGAGTTTAGCTCCGCTGGGCTGATTGGGTTATGGGAGTTTAGCTGTAGTTGGGCTGGTTGAGTTATGGGAGTTTAGCTCTGCTGGGCTGGTTGGGTTATGGGAGTTTAGCACTGCTGGGCTGGTTGGGTTATGGGAGTTTAGCTCTACTGGGCTGGTTGGGTTATGGGAGTTTAGCTGTAGTTGGGCTGGTTGGGCTATGGGAGTTTAGCTGTAGTTGGGTTGGTTGGGTTATGGGAGTTTAGCTCTGCTGGGCTGGTTGGGTTATGGGAGTTTAGCTCTGCTGAGCTGGTTGGGTTATGGGAGGTTAGCTCTGTTGGGCTGGTTGGGTTATGGGAGTTTAGCTGTAGTTGGGCTGGTTGGGCTATGGGAGTTTAGCTCTGTTGGGCTGGTTGGGTTATGGGAGTTTAGCTCTGCTGGGCTGGTTGGGTTATGGGAGTTTATCTGTAGTTGGGCTGGTTGGGTTATGGGAGTTTAGCTGTAGTTGGGCTGGTTGAGTTATGGGAGTTTAGCTCTGCTGGGCTGGTTGGGTTATGGGAGTTTAGCTCTGCTGGGCTGGTTGGGTTATGGGAGTTTAGCTGTAGTTGGGCTGGTTGAGTTATGGGAGTTTAGCTCTGCTGGGCTGGTTGGGTTATGGGAGTTTAGCTGTAGTTGGGCTGGTTGAGTTATGGGAGTTTAGCTCTGCTGGGCTGGTTGGGTTATGGGAGTTTAGCTGTAGTTGGGTAGGTTCGGTACCTGTATGTGCTTGTACGTGTGTGTTGTGACGCGTGTGTGTGTTACCTGTATGTGTGTGTGTGTTGTGACGTGTGTGTGTCTTACCTGTATGTGTGTGTGTTGTGACGTGTGTGTGTGTATATGTGTGTGTGTGTGTTGTGACGCATGTGTGTGTTACCTGTATGTGTGTGTGTGTTGTGACGTGTGTGTGTGGGTTGCCTGTGTGTGTGTGTGTGTGTGTGTGTGTGTGTTGTGATGCGTGTGTGTGTGTGTTACCTACAGGAAGAAGGCAGAACGCAGTAAGAAGTTCTTCACAGACCTCATGGCGAAGGAGCACATCCCCACCATGATCAACCCCAAACCCTGCGGCCACCTCTGCTGCTGCATCATCAAAGGCTGTGAGGAGGTACTGCCCATCCTAAATCTGTACCCCAGCCCCCCTCTAACCCTAACCCAGCCCCACTCTACCCTTTCACCCCCCCTCTAACCCCTAACCCACCCCCACTCTACCCACCACATCCCCTCTAACACCATACCCACCTCCACTCTACACCCCACACAACGTCCACTTCCTGTGCTTATTTTTCTCTGATTCTGATGATGTAACTTCCTGTTCTTGTGTATTTCCTGTGTGTGATGATGTGACGTCTTGTTGATGGACAGGAGGAGGCTGTGAATTACTACACCAACCTGGAGTCCAAGCTGAAGGAGGAGTACCGCAAGGAGAAGGAGAAAGTCAACACCAAACCCCTGGGCATGGCCTTCGTCACCTTCCAGAACGAGGCCATGACAGCAATGTGAGTGTGTGTGTGTGTGTGTGTGTGAGTGAGTGTGAGAGTGAGAGTGTGTGTGCTTGTGTGCGTGTGTGTGCGTGCATGCGCGCGTGCGTGTGTGTGAGAGTGTGTGCGTGTGTGTGCATTTGTGTGTGTGTGCGTGCGTGCGCATGCGTGTGTGTGCATTTGTGTGTGTGAGAGTGTGTGTGGGTGTGTGTGTGTGTGTGTATATGAGTGTGCTTGTGTGTGGGTGAGAGTGCGTGTGAGTGTGTGAAAGTGCGTGAGTGTGAGTGTGTGTATGGTGTGTGTGTGTGAGTGTGTGCGTGCGTTCGTGCGTGCGTGTGTGTGTGTGTGGCTGTGAATGTAATTTTAGTAATAATCACCATCATGCATTTGCATTACACATGTCATGAAGCCCAAATTCAGAAGTGAAATCTGAATAAAACTGTGAGAGTGTGTTGAATGTGCGTCTGAAGCAGCAGAATGTTTCTGTCTCTGCAGAATCCTGAAGGACTTTAATGCGTGTCAGTGGCAGGGCTGCTACTGCCAGCAGGACCCCAAAACCTCGCAGTTCAGCGACAGCCTGCACGTGTGCAACTGGAGCGTGAGCTACGCCCCCGACCCACAGAACGTGCGCTGGTGAGAGAGCGCGCACGCACACACGCACACACTCACACACACACACACACATGCGCGCACATATTAATTCTTTATTTATGTAAACATTTATAAAATACACCATAAGGGCCCAAATATATTTCAGTTGCTGTCTCATGTCCTTAAAACAAGTTTCCAGAACATCTTTTTGCAACTGACTACATTAACGACGGCAGTTACAACAAGTGCGCGATACTGTGGAGTTAGTGCCTGCACCTGCAGCTAGGCTCCAGCCGCCATCTTGTACATGCAGACACACACTACACACACACACACGCACACACACACACCACACACACACACTTTTATTGCCTCTATCTGTTATTTTGAAAACTTTAGGTGTTTTGGTTTAGTAATTTCCCAACCCATTACGGATGAATCCTGCCTGCTCCTGTTGCCATGGATACAGAAAGATCCATGCACATGCTCACACTTCCTGCGTGTTGAACTTCAGGGTCTTTCTGCAGATGTGAGCTGCTGTCAGATCGAATTAATGAATCCCGATGATTTCCATTCCGTTTCCTTCAAGAATACTTCAGATCATAAGAAATGAAATAAATATAAAATACCAGATCATAAGAGGGCATGAGCTGCCCATGTACTGTATGGAGAGAACAGAGAGTGAGCAGCTGAGATCAGTTAAATCATTTTCATCAAAAGACATTTTTATTTAAACCTTTAGCCAATTGTACAAGTTTTTTTCTGTTATTAAATAATTCAGTGTGCAAAAATGTAAAACTGTCACTTATGCTGTTGATCTGAGTAATCTTCTAAATTCATATGAATTAAATTGTCACCTCTGTCAGTCATGCACAACTAATGGGAGTCTACAGCTCTTTCAGGGTGATGATCTGTATGTGTTTATAGATCACTCTTATGAAATTGTCTGATGTGACTTTGAGTTGCACAACCACTGGGTATATCTGCCATATTAAAACGTAATGTTGCTGTAATGTTATACCGGACCAGCTAACAGCCAGCCTGCCTGTCCCGTGCACAGACTCACTGTGTGGTATTCCAGGGCTGGGTTAGCTCCCTGCGTCCGCGCGGTTGCCTCTGTTGAACTCTTTTATTTCCGGAGCGCCCGGCCCGTGACCCTGTTTAGCATTCCGCTGAGTGTGCTCCTCTGCGCTCATTACGCATGGAACTGGGTCAGTCCCGACGGGGTCTCGCTGCCTTCCGTCCCGGTCAGCTGCACAGACAGAGTCTTGTGACCTCACGGCCGCTGATAAGAGTTCTTTTAGTTCGTTGCTGATGTCAGGAAAAGCCTGGATGTGTAACTGAGAGCAGTTCAAAAAGTGTCTGCTGAAAATGCATCCAGTGTTAGCGGCTAGCCCCTTTTAACCCTCATATTAGATTAGTGGGATTAAATAGTAAACAGTTTCACACTGACTTCCCCACTAGCCTCTGTGCAGCGTGGTGACGCCAACCCCCCCCCCCCCATGCCTGAGAGTTGCACTGCTGTATGCTGCTGTGGAATTGCAGCATAATGACGTATAACACAACACTGGTTAAGACTAGCCAGAACCAATCAGATTGCAGGACACAAATCTCACAAACAGTACTTCCCATTTCCACATGCTGGAGAGGAGAGTGCAGGGGAATTTTAACAGACCGCACTGCTTTTATTCAAATCTTTATTTTCTTTACAATCCAAATGTTTCTGATGCAAATATCCCCTTGCATGGGGTAATTTCTATACTGCTGGTATCTCTTACTGTATATCACGGGATAATGTACCCATCATGTCCCTCTTCAGTTTGAACTGAGAGGCTAAACCCAGGTTAACCTTTGACCTTTCCCCCTCCTCCAAAAGGGAGCACCTGTCTCTGGGGGGACTACGCTGGTGGCTGCGTTGCTTCATCATCAACTGCATCCTCTTCCTCTTGCTCTTCTTCCTCACCACTCCCGCCATCATTATCTCCACCATGGACAAGTTCAACGTGACCAAGCCAGTGGAGTATCTGAACGTAAGTCTTTATGGCCCGGAGGGGAATGTAGGGTGAACGGTGTTCCCCTGGCTGAAGATGGAACACGTGATGAACGTGTGATGAACACGTGATAAACGCGTGATGAACGCGTGATGAACGTGTGATGAACGCGTGATGAACGTGTGATAAACGCGTGATGAATGTGTGATGAACGTGTGATGAACGTGTGATGAACGCGTGATGAACGCGTGATGAACGCGTGATGAACGCGTGATGAACGCGTGATAAACGCGTGATGAACGCGTGATGAACGTGTGATGAACGCGTGATGAACGCGTGATGAACGTGTGATGAACGTGTGATGAACGTGTGATGAACGCGTGATGAACGTGTGATGAACGTGTGATGAACGTGTGATGAACGCGTGATAGCTGCTGTGGTCTGTGATCTGATCTTGAATTGAGATTTAAAAATGAGATGCATCCTTTCACCAAACGCTTACGTATTGCTGTGGAAACAGTCCTTAAATGTGGTAACTGATCTGGCCTATGTTGCCTTTAGTTAGCTTAACAAGATTAAATTATTACCACTGAACCACTTATTAGTCTTATTTAATTCAACCAGATAAAAGCGTGGACTAAAACTATCCAATCCAGTCAGTAAATATCCTCAGAGAGAAAGTCAGTCAGCCGGTTTGCTCTCAGTAGGGATTTCACACCACTCAGCAAAATAGAGTCAGCACTGAGAGTAGAAATAACTCACTTCCCCCTCTCTCCCCCTCCCCGCTCCCTCTCTCTCTCCCTCCCCCACTCCCCTCTCTCTCCCCCCTCTCTCCCTCCCCCACTCCCCTCTCCCTCTCTCTCTCTCTCTCCCTCCCTCCCTCCCCCTTCTCTCTCCCCCCCCTCTCTCTCTCCCTCCCCCCTCCCTCTCTCTCTCTCTCCCCCTCTCCCTTTCCCCCCCCTCTCTCTCTCTCTCTCTCTCTCTCTGCAGAACCCCATCATTACTCAGTTCTTCCCCACCCTGCTCCTGTGGGCGTTCTCTGCGCTGCTGCCCACCATTGTGTATTACTCCGGCTTCTTCGAGGCTCACTGGACCAGGTAGGGACCTGAGTGCAGTGTGCAGTGCGCCTCACCCCCTCCCCCCCCCACCTCCCTACTGCGTCCCCACTGTGTCCCCCACTGTGTCCCCACTGCACCTCCCTACTGCGTCCCCACTGTGTCCCCCACTGTGTCCCCCACTGTGTCCCCACTGTGTCCCCACTGCACCTCCTTACTGCGTCCCCACTGTGTCCCACTGCACCTCCCCACTGTGTCCTCCTGCATCCCCCACTGCGTCCCGCTGCACCCCGCTGTACCCCCCTGCATCCCACCACCTCCCTACTGCACCCCCACTGCGTCCCCCTGCGTCCCCCACTGCGTCCCCCTCCGTCCCCCACTGCGTCCCACTGCGTCCCCCTGCGTCCCCCACTGCGTCCCCCTGCACCCCCACTGTGTCCCACTGCGTCCCCCTACGTCCCCCACTGCGTCCCACTGCGTCCCCCTGCGTCCCCCACTGCGTCCCCCTCCGTCCCCCACTGCGTCCCACTGCGTCCCCCTGCGTCCCCCACTGCGTCCCCCTGCACCCCCACTGTGTCCCACTGCGTCCCCCTCCGTCCCCCACTGCGTCCCACTGCGTCCCCCTGCGTCCCCCACTGCGTCCCCCTGCACCCCCACTGTGTCCCACTGCGTCCCCCTGCACCCCCACTGCGTCCCCCTGCGTCCCCCTACGTCCCCCACTGCGTCCCACTGCGTCCCCCTGCGTCCCCCACTGCGTCCCCCTGCGTCCCCCACTGCGTCCTCACTTCTTCATGGCAAACACACTGTATACACAGTCTGTAAATAATTAACAGTTGAGCTGTCTCATGTGTGTGTGTGATTGACAGGTCAGGTGAGAACAGGACCACCATGCATAAGTGCTACACCTTCCTGATCTTCATGGTGCTGCTGCTCCCATCGCTGGGCCTCAGCAGGTAAAGCCCACCTGTGTTCTGTGTTCTCAGCCTGTTAAAGTGTTCTGGTATCTGTTAAGGCTCTGTTCCAGTGTGTGGATGGGCCCCATGGTCTGGTATCTGTTAAGGCTCTGTTCCAGTGTGTGGATGGGCCCCATGGTCTGGTATCTGTTAAGGCTCTGTTCCAGTGTGTGGATGGGCCCCATGGTCTGGTATCTGTTAAGGCTCTGTTCCAGTGTGTGGATGGGCCCCATGGTCTGGTATCTGTTAAGGCTCTGTTCCAGTGTGTGGATGGGCCCCATGGTCTGGTGTCTGTTAAGGCTCTGTTCCAGTGTGTGGATGGGCCCCATGGTCTGGTATCTGTTAAGGCTCTGTTCCAGTGTGTGGATGGGCCCCATGGTCTGGTATCTGTTAAGGCTCTGTTCCAGTGTGTGGATGGGCCCCATGGTCTGGTATCTGTTAAGGCTCTGTTCCAGTGTGTGGATGGGCCCCATGGTCTGGTATCTGTTAAGGCTCTGTTCCAGTGTGTGGATGGGCCGCATGGTCTGGTGTCTGTTAAGACTCTAATTCTCTCTCTAAATGCAGCTTGGATGTTTTCTTCCGCTGGCTGTTCGATAAGAAATTCTTGGACGATGCCACTGTCAGATTTGAGTAAGTGATGTCGGTTTTAAATGTATTTTTTGTTGGCCATTCAGTATGTTTAATAGTATGCTGTGTTAAATGTGTTTGAGCTGCATGTGATGAACTCACCCCTTTGACCAGTTTTAATCAACTTCTCTCCTCAGTTTCTGAAATAGTCATATTTCTACCTTATCAAACAGTTTATCAGATTAATGTTAATAATGGTGATGACTGAACTCACCTAACCGGGTCTGTGTGACTAACTGTGCTATCTGACTGTGACCCTGACTGTGCTCTCTGACTGTGTGACTCGTGACTCTGACTGTGTGACTCTGACTGTGTGACTCGTGACTCTGACTGTGCTCTCTGACTGTGTGACTCTGCTGTTTGACCCTGACTGTGTGACTTGTGACTCTGACTGTGCTCTCTGACTGTGTGACTCTGACTGTGCTCTCTGACTGTGTGACTCTGCTGTGTGACTCGTGACTCTGACTGTGCTCTCTGACTGTGTGACTCTGCTGTGTGACTCTGACTGTGTGACTCTGACTGTGCTCTCTGACTGTGTGACTTGCTGTGTGACTCGTGACTCTGACTGTGCTCTCTGACTGTGTGACTCTGACTGTGCTCTCTGACTGTGTGACTCTGCTGTGTGACTCGTGACTCTGACTGTGTGACTGTGACTGTGTGACTCGTGACTCTGACTGTGCTCTCTGACTGTGTGACTCTGCTGTGTGACCGTTGGCCAGGTGCGTCTTCCTCCCTGATAACGGAGCCTTCTTTGTGAACTACGTCATCGCGTCTGCTTTTATCGGGAACGCCATGGACCTGCTGCGGATCCCAGGGCTGCTCATGTACATGATCCGGCTGTGCCTGGCCCGCTCTGTCGCCGAGCGACGCAATGTCAAACGGGTGAGCGCAGATCTCACACACTCGCCAGATACTCCACTCCTGCCATACCACAGATTCCACACACACCAGATACTCCACTCCTGCCCTACCACAGATTCCACACACACCAGATACTCCACTCCTGCCCTACCACAGATTCCACACACACCAGATACTCCACTCCTGCCATACCACAGATTCCACACACACCAGATACTCCACTCCTGCCCTACCACAGATTCCACACACACCAGATACTCCACTCCTGCCCTACCACAGATTCCACACACACCAGATACTCCACTCCTGCCCTACCACAGATTCCACACACACCAGATACTCCACTCCTGCCATACCACAGATTCCACACACACCAGATACTCCACTCCTGCCATACCACAGATTCCACACACACCAGATACTCCACTCCTGCCATACCACAGATTCCACACACACCAGATACTCCACTCCTGCCATACCACAGATTTCACACACACTAGATACTCCACTCCTGCCCTACCACAGATTCCACACACACCAGATACTCCACTCCTGCCATACCACAGATTCCACACTCGCCAGATACTCCACTCCTGCAATACCACAGATTCCAGACACTCGCGGGATACTCCACTCCTGTGATACTGCAGGTTCCACACGCACATCAAATACTCCACTCCTGCAATACCACAGATACCACACACACGCCAGATACTCCAATCCACTGTTCCTGTGATGCCCCCCACCCCCCCCGCAGCACCAAGCATATGAGTTCCAGTTTGGAGCGGCCTACGCCTGGATGATGTGTGTTTTCACCGTGGTCATGACCTACAGCATCACCTGCCCCATTATCGTCCCCTTCGGTGAGTCAGTGCTGCCCCTACTGCTCTCTAAGGGCCCTTCTCTCCTCTCTCTAAGGGCCCATCTCTCCACTGTCTAAGGGCCCTTCTGTCCTCTCTGTAAGGGCCCTTCTCTCCTCTCTCTAAGGGCCTTTCTGTCCTCTCTGTAAGGACCCTTCTGTCTTCTCCCTAAGGGCCCTTCTCTCCACTCCCTAAGGGCCCTTCTCTCCTCTCTCTAAGGGCCCTTCTCTCGTCTCTCTAAGGGCCCTTCTCTCCACTCTCTAAGGGCCCTTCTCTCCTCTCTCTAAGGGCCCTTCTCTCGTCTCTCTAAGGGCCCTTCTCTCCGCTCTCTAAGGCCCCTCTCTCTACTCTCTAAGGGCCCTTCTCTCCTTTCTCTAAGGCCCCTCTCTCTACTCTCTAAGGGCCCTTCTCTCCTCTCTCTAAGGCCCCTCTCTCCACTCTCTAAGGGCCCTTCTCTCCGCTCTCTAAGGGCCCTTCTCTCCACTCTCTAAGGGCCCTTCTGTCCACTCTCTAAGGGCCCTTCTCTCCGCTCTCTAAGGGCCCTTCTCTCCACTCTCTAAGGGCCCTTCGCTCCTCTCTCTAAGGGCCCTTCTGTCCACTCTCTAAGGACCCTTCTCTCCTCTCTCTAAGGCCCCTCTCTCCACTCTCTAAGGGCCCTTCTCTCCTCTCTCTAAGGCCCCTCTCTCCGCTCTCTAAGGGCCCTTCTCTCCTCTCTCTAAGGGCCCTTCTCTCCACTCTCTAAGGGCCCTTCTCTCCTCTCTCTAAGGGCCCTTCTCTCGTCTCTCTAAGGGCCCTTCTCTCCACTCTCTAAGGGCCCTTCTCTCCTCTCTCTAAGGGCCCTTCTCTCGTCTCTCTAAGGGCCCTTCTCTCCTCTCTCTAAGGCCCCTCTCTCTACTCTCTAAGGGCCCTTCTCTCCTCTCTCTAAGGCCCCTCTCTCCTCTCTCTAAGGGCCCTTCTCTCGTCTCTCTAAGGGCCCTTCTCTCCACTCTCTAAGGCCCCTCTCTCCACTCTCTAAGGGCCCTTCTCTCCACTCTCTAAGGGCCCTTCTCTCCGCTCTCTAAGGGCCCTTCTGTCCACTCTCTAAGGCTGTTCACTTTGTAAGCTGCCTGACACCTGGCTGTGGCCCAGGTTTGTCCCAGGTCTGGCTCAGGTCTGGCCCAGGTTTGATGCAGGTGTGCTAATTCTGTCTGTAGGGCTGATGTACATGCTGCTGAAGCACCTGGTAGACAGGTACAACATGTACTACGCCTACCTGCCCTCCAAGCTGGACAAGAAAATTCACTCCGGCGCAGTCAACCAGGTGGTGGCCGCGCCCATTCTGTGCCTGTTCTGGCTGCTCTTCTTCTCCACCATGCGCACAGGTGAGCTTCTGGGGGCGGGGCTTGTGCACAGATCAGCTGCTGGGGGCGGGGCTTGTGCACAGATGAGCTGCTGGGGGCAGGGCATACGCACAGGTGAGCTGCTGGGGGCGGGGCATATGCACAGGTCAGCTGCTGGGGGCGGGTCACTGTGAGTCAGTCACCATGCCTACCATAGCATTGAGGGCTTTAAGGGAAACTACACTGAATGTTTTCTGGTTGAGTTCTGTGAGATGAAGGAAGTGAAGGTTTCCTCCACTGAAAACAGATGTAGAGGCTGGAGAATGATGAGTATCTCTTGTGTTTCCTGTTTTAAACCTGCATTTGGGTCTCTTGTTGACAGGTTTTGTTGCGCCCACGTCCATGTTCACGTTTGTGGTGCTGATCATAACGATCGTGGTGTGTCTGTCGCACGTCTGCTTCGGCCATTTTAAATACCTCAGCGCTCACAACTACAAGGTACGAGTCTCTGTGCCTCAGGTATGGCCTGGCTCTGCTGACGCAGCAGTTTTCCTAAATTTGGGTAGCGGCAGTAGGCCCCTTGCTTTGGGCCTGTACCGCACCGTGATGCCCTGTTCTCCCTCCCACAGATCGACGCCAAGGATGCTGATGTGGTGGAAAATGGCCGCCCGGCGCGATCCTCACCCTCCAACAAGTCACAAGTAAGGAGGCAGTCTTCTGTGAGCTCATCTGCCTCCCCTTCATTTCCACTTAATATTCCCACCATAGCGCAGTCAACCGTGTTCTTAATCCTGCCGTAGCACAGTGCGCTGTGTTCTTAATCCTGCCGTAGCGCAGTGCGCTGTGTTCTTAATCCTGCCGTAGCACAGTGTGCTGTGTTCTTAATCCTGCCGTAGCGCAGTGCGCTGTGTTCTTAATCCCACCGTAGCGCAGTGCGCTGTGTTCTTAATCCTGCCGTAGCGCAGTGCGCTGTGTTCTTAATCCTGCCGTAGCGCAGTGCGCTGTGTTCTTAATCCTGCCGTAGCGCAGTGCGCTGTGTTCTTAATCCCGCCGTAGCGCAGTGCGCTGTGTTCTTAATCCTGCCGTAGCGCAGTGCGCTGTGTTCTTAATCCCGCCGTAGCGCAGTGCGCTGTGTTCTTAATCCCGCCGTAGCACGTAGGGCCTCAGAGAACTCTTCTGCAAAACATCTATGTATAAATCTCCCCCCCTCCCTCTCTCTCCCCCCCTCCCTCTCTCTCCTCCAGCAGCAGATGTACATCGCCCAGGTGCTTCAGGACCCGATCTCTGAGGAAGGCGGATCGGGCAGTGGGGAAGACGACGGCCAGGGGTCCTCGCAGGACGAGGAGATGATCAACGCAGGGAACAGTCTGAACGAGGCAGACTTCCAGTCCGGAGAGGACAGCCTCATCGCCAACGAGGTGCATCACTAGCATCTCCTACAGGGCAGGAGGAGAGAGGGACACGTCATGCTAACGCTAAATCACAGAACCACACTATATCTGCGCATCTCCCTGCTCCCCCTGTCCGTCTGCGCATCTGACCTGTGCTCCACTGCGCAGGGGTGTCCTGCTCCCTACCCCAAACGCTGTTCTTCAACACCCACCAAGGGCTCCCCCCCCCTTCCTCCCCGTCTCCCTCCTCCTCCTGTCTGTGTCCCTGCGCACAAACGCACAGTGCAGCCTGGGGGCAGGAGCACCTGTTACGCATCAGCGACCTCAGCCACCGTCCCCAGACCTCGCTGACACACCTCATCCCTAAGATGTGAATATTGGGTCTTGCTTTATGAGACCAGCTGAGGAGACAGGAAGCCACTCTGCAGCCCTTCCTGTCCCTGGAACTCTGACTGTAACACATTCACAGTTCTGCAGAACCTGAAATTACCCACAAGCCCCTGGGCGGCCAGTCAGTGACTCTGATCATGCAGTGGCTGCACCACACAGGAGAGAGACCAGCACTGCTGGAGAGATCAGCTGTACTGCGCTGCAGGAGAGAGACCAGCTGTACTGCACTGCAGGAGAGACCATCTGTGCTGCACTGCAGGAGAGAGACCAGCTGTGCTGCACTGCAGGAGAGACCAGCTGTACTGCACTGCAGGAGAGAGACCAGCTGTACTGCACTGCAGGAGAGACCATCTGTGCTGCACTGCAGGAGAGAGACCAGCTGTACTGCACTGCAGGAGAGAGACCAGCTGTACTGTACTGCAGGAGAGAGACCAGCTGTACTGTACTGCAGGGCCAGTGAGCATCACAGGCTGGGTAATTTCCCCTCAGACCCTCAGTTTGTGTCTCTGTGGATCTGAAAGCCCCCCCAGCAGGACGTCCTCTCCAGAGTCACAGCCCCCCACACCACACCGGCTCTGTTCTTCATGCGGATTGCCTGAGTTAATGGATATTTGGGTTTTTATGTATTATTTAATTTCATGAATGCTTATTATGTATGACATTCCCCAGAGGGATGCTGAAGACTCGCTGAAGGCTGTTTCACCATGTTTTATTTTTTCAGAAAATCAGTCTGCCATGTTTACATCTTTACTGTGTTTGAAAGACAGTGTTTCATGTGTGTGAGCTGGCTTTGGAACATGGCCTGTTCCTGGGGGGTCAGTCTGGAATGGTGCAGACGCTTCTGACTGGACGGGATATGGGGGCAGAGCCACAGCCCAGCAGAGAGGGGAGGGGACCGGCTGTGGAACTCTGGATACCATGGTAACTTGGACATGGATACGGAGGGCCCTGTGTCCAGCTGTGCTGGCAGGCTAACGAGGAGCCCTGCTTCCAGTCCTGCTCCCGCCCCACTACCACACCAGCCAGCCAGCCAGGGAGTGTGGGAGAAGGGACTCACACACATACACACACACACAAACATGCACACACGCTTACCTACACACACACACACACCTACACACAGCTCACACACACACATGCACACACGCTTACCTACACACACACACCTACACACAGCTCACACACACACACACACACACATGCACACACGCTTACCTACACACACACACCTACACACAGCTCACACACACATGCACACACGCTTACCTACACACACACACCTACACACAGCTCACACACACACACACACATGCACACACGCTTACCTACACACACACACCTACACACGGCTCACACACACACACCTACACACAGCTCACACACACACATGCACACACACACACACAGCTCACACACACGCACACTTACACACACACACGCACACATGCTTACACACACCCACACTTACACATAGACACACACACACACACCTACACATCTTCACTGGCTGGTGATTTGTGTGCTTCTCTCTGAAAGGTCCTGATGTAGAGACTCTTTAAAAAATAAGAATGACATTGTCTTGTGTTTTAATATTTGTAACCATGAGGACAAAAAAACAAACAAAACAATCATTTTTTGTTGTTGCTTGTCTTTTTTACTTTCACCTCTATTACCTTAAATGGTGTGTACAGTATAAACCACTGGAGTGGATTAACCGCATTCTCACGCTCGTCTTAGGTTGAGAAAGATAGTTTGCATTTCAATTTTTGGCTTTATTGTGTGACACTTTATTTTGAGAATTATAGAAAGCTTCAGCAATAGTTAAACTCCCAGAGATCTGTCTCAGGGGTACTGTAGTTTAATGGGGCACATTATGCCGGAAATGACTTTTTCATTTAAAGTTACAGAATGTGCTTTATGTGTGTTTGTGTCCACGTGTGATTTGATAGCAAAATGAAGAGGCAGAATCTTTTTAAAAAATGCCAATTACTGTCTGCTGCTTTTCTTTTTTTTTTTTTTTGAAAGATCCTGGTTTCCATGTGCAGAAGTTACAATGGAATTTTTCTCCTGATATTCCTGTGAAAATGTTTGTGCACACCTAGAATCTGCAGTATTCTGAATGTATAGTCTGACTTTAGAAGCGAAGTGGATACCGTAGGATTTTGAACTGCATCGCCAATGTCATTCCGATCAGCTTTCAGCATCTCCGCGCTACCAGTAGAAGCTCGTTTCAGAAAATGGCGTCCACTAAAGCTTAATTAGGTGTCCCAACAGGAAAGTATATAGTTTTTGTCCTACAGCATCCCTAGACTGTGCTTAGTATAGTTTTAAACTGAATTAAAAACTTGTGTGAAAAATCCCTTCAGCAGGTGCCTGTTCTCTATAAGAATAAAAAAAATATTTGTTAAAAAAAAGAAGAAAAAATCGAGACAAACTGAGAAACCGAGGCATCGAAGTGTTTGATGCTTCTGTTTTCCAAATGATTCTGCAGAGTACTCCGTGTTTAGTTTGCGTTAGGTCCTACATGCCCCGCGGTTGGTCTAACTCATTACAGTGTTAATGTCGGCAATGTAACGTCCTGTCGCTGCTCACCGGAATGACGGTTATTTCAAACCTACGATAAATAATAAAATTGGCTGTTGAAATAACCAGCACCTGTGATTTGCTACGCGCCTGTTGTTTCCATTGTACGCCTGGTGATGTTTGGCTACGTTCTTGGTGAAATGCAGCACACTGTCGACATTCGAATTGAAATGCAAGTGCCATTTGAACTTTGCTGACTGAGAGGAAATCCGTACTGGGATCGAGATTGATTCTCTTTGTATAGTCGGGTAATCGGTTCCGCCGCTTGCTACGATAGAAAAATTATCCGAGTAGTGCAATCCTGTGGAAGGCATGCAGTTAACTGTCCGCTAGAGTGCGCTGTTTGCTTTTTAGTCTTAGTCGTTTTCAAAGGAGATCGATTTCGTGAAGTTGTAAGGATGATGGTGTCGATTTGAGGTCCAAAATACAATGTTGTAATGAAAGACAGATTGCATTACAATCACGTAGCAGACGTCTTATCCTGCGCGACATACAGAAGTGCTCACATGATAACTGTTTGTCCTGCATGATTCCAAGAACATTTTGAACATACTCAGGTTTAATTTCATTTACAGACCTGTGTATCATTAGTTTAGAATCCCAACAAGGTTAATAGCCAGAAATGCAGTGCAAAGTCTTGAAAACTAAGCAAGAAAAACATTGAAAGGTTAAATATGAATTCTTAAATCTGTAAATGAGCACTTGGATATTGAAATTGTACCTCTAGATCAGAAATGCTTGGACACACACACACATACATGAGTGTGTCCAAAATAATTTCCATTCAAGGTTTTTGGAGAGTATATCACTAGAGGGAAAGTATGATTGAATTAAAGTAAAAAGAAACCACCTACTCCAGACATGTTGAGTGAAGTTTATTTCTGCAGGGAACAGCAATTACAACCTTATTGTCTGCAGAAACAATTAGTTTATGGTGGATTTGTAAACTGTCGTCAATTAAATAACCTGATAATTGTTCTGTCAGATACAGGAGTTTGCATGGGATTGGCTTGAACAGTCAAGACCAGCGTAGGTACAAATATGAAATATTTTTGTATATAGCCTTCAAAAACTGCACTATCATAAGAGTTATGGTGGTGCAGTTTTATCAAGTACATATGTACAGTTTTATGTAGGTGATGGACAGGGAAAGATAAATTAACATGTACAGTCACTCCAGTTTTTTAATGGAATATTCATTGGCCGTTTTCCTCTGTCATTGCAGGTATGTTGTGTTTAATATGACCTTTCAGTTTTGTTTGGTTGTATTTTTTATGATTCATTTTACCTGTCTCTGTATGAGTGAAGTATTTGACCTTTTTCAGTTCCTTGAAAAATAAAATCAATATTCATCCTCAATGATGTGTTCATTTCTGAATTTAAACATTTTTAATTCCCCCCTCCTCCTCCAGTGTTGTCTCCTGCCTCCCCAGGCAGATCTGGGCCAGACCTGGGTCACACCTGGGCCAGACCTGAGTCACACCTGGGCCAGACAACATAGGGTACAGTCAATATACAAGCTGCTTTGAAGCTACTTTAGACCACAACCCTCCAATGCCCTATACCTGACATTTAAATGCTGGCAGATCATCAATAATTCTCTAAATATCTAAAATATCCTTCATCCTTCAAAACTGCCTGTGCCCATTGAAAACACAAACTGAAATACATAAACCCCACAAAAGCAAACTACCCCTTTAAATGGTATTCCCAAAGTATCACCAGCCAATGGTCCTAAGAAAGAACTGGCATATGGCACTGATACACTCCACCTTTCAAGATGGCCACCAGCAGGAAGTGACATAAGAGAAACAAGATGGCTGCCTAAAGAGGTGCTCTGAAATGGTGGAGCGCTGAATGGCTGTGTTAAATCTGTAGAAAACAGAATCAATCCTAGAGAGAAGACCCGTTTGGGAAAACAGAATCAATCTTCGAGAGAAGACCCGTTTGGGAAAACTGAATCAATCCTGGGGAGAAGACCCGTTTGGGAAAACAGAATCAATCTTGGAGAGAAGACCCGTTTGGGAAAACTGAATCAATCCTGGGGAGAAGACCCGTTTGGGAAAACAGAACAGCCTAGCCAGAGTCTCAGCAAAAGTAAGTACATTTGTTTGTGCTTCATAAACTCTTATGAGGAAATTTAGATTGTGAGCAAGGTATATCTCCATTCAATGCCCAGCGAAGATTCAGATTTGGTGAGCAATCAAGTAACTTACGTTTTATTTTGTCTTCATGCAATGATTGCTTGTTTTCTGCTCTTTGAAGATGCTTGTTATTTATTTGAGGACTTATTTTGAGTTATTTTTTGGATTTATTAAGTTTCAGCCAGGAGCCTGATTTTGTTTTACTGCCCTAAGGCTTTGACTTTCCTGTGGAACTCTTTAGGCTATTGTAGACAGTTGGAAAGCTGAAAGCCATTGGAAAGTGCAGATTTGAATGTTTAAGTGTTTTTCATTTACATTAATTGGTGTTGCATTGTGTCTTATACTTACAAACATGGTTCCTTAGAACATTTAAACTTAGTCATGCAACAATTTGGTAAGTTTGTTAGATGCACAATGTTTTTCACTTTGTTCTTTTTAATATTTTATATATCACAATTCCCATCCATGTCTGACCTCCATTTTTGTCAGAGGGCCTCACCTCTCCTTACGGAAGCCCGCTGGGCCCAAACTGACCCATGTGCCAGATCTGCTGTATCGCTGTAGCCCTTTGCTTTTCAAGGCCTGAAGTGTGCTGTTAATAATGCCTGTTTCAAACTCAGAAGAAGCAGAAACTGTAGCTCATATGGTCTGACATTATGAAGACCAGGGACCTGTATATCACACTGCTTGTAAGTACTGTGGACTGTGTGAGTATTGGCTCGCTGATGGCTGTATTGGTAGTGTGTGTGGGTTGGCTTGCTGATGGCTGTAATAGTAGTGTGTGTGTGTGTGTGTGTTGGTTCGCTGATGGCTGTATTGGTAGTGTGTGTGTTGGCTTGCTGATGGCTGTATTGGTTGTGTGTGTGTGTGTGTGTGTGTGTGTGTGTGTGGTTCGCTGATGGCTGTATTGGTAGTGTGTGTGTTGGCTTGCTGATGGCTGTATTGGTAGTGTGTGTGTGTGTGTGTGTGTGTGTGTGTTGGTTCACTGATGGCTGTATTGGTAGTGTGTGTGTTGGCTTGCTGATGGCTGTATTGGTATTGTGTGTGTGTGTGTGTGTGTGTGTTGGTTCGCTGATGGCTGTATTGGTATTGTGTGTGTTGGCTTGCTGATGGCTGTATTTGGTTCTGTGATCAGGCTGTGTCTCAACTCTTCAGCAGTCTCTATCCCATCTCTTTACTTCTGAGGTTTGTGTGCTCTACCTGTGGTAACCAGTAGAGGGCAGTGTCTCTGCATCTCCTCTGTTGCTGTGCAGGTAGCTCGGCCTAGAGGCAGACATCAGGGTCCTGTGAAGTGTTTTTTATGGGATGGTGTATCTGTAATGTAGGATTTTCACTCCCAGAAGCCGTATGGGATTCATCTGTATGCGTATGTTTAAAAATAATCAAAATTCCCACCCATAAAACAAGTGTTTATAAAGAATTGCTTGAATAAATTATTGCTCTGGCAAACTCAGTATGTATAACAAACGTGGTCATGTGATCTCATTCTCTGAGCCTCATGGTGAGACTTCCACGAGTTTCTTAGAAACATTAAGAGATATTATACTTTCAGGATCTAAATATAAATATAAGCGGAATTAGTCTGAAGAGCTACTAAACTGTGCCTCAGATCTGGTGATTTTAACGGAACCTCTATTACTAATGCAAATAATACAGATTATACAAATATCAAATCTAACCACAAGCATTTACTACAGGGACAGGGCATAAGGAGTATTCCTTGATAAAAACCAGTCTTGATTATTTATGGGAATCGAGTGTTGAGCGCCCTTTTGTTATTTTTTGTCCTGTTGTTCCTGAAGTTTCCCCTGAATGTGGATTAGATTTGCATAGAATGAACTTTGAATGTGACTAATGAGTCTAGAATGAGAATGTTCTTAGAATGAGAACAGTGATGTCTATGCATCATCCAATCATCACTGGACACTTAACACCAGCTATGACTGGTATGTAATTTCTCTTTTGAGAAATACTGTCCACTTTGATCACTATTTAATTCTCTCTGCCGTTCCTCATGCAGTCCACACCACAAACGCTTCTGGATCCCATCAGTGTGAGAGATGAATGCAAGCGGATTTGATTGGCTCATAAAAACACACAAAGACAGCAGTATAAACATGTTTTAATTTTAAAAGATAACATCTTGTAGTTCTGGCAGTTACAATACCACCGGAGAGTTCCCAGGTCAGACTGAGACGTGGCACACATAAAGGATGACTTATTCAAACCTGAGCTTTTATGATATTTAATAATCATACAGCAGCCAGCCTGGCCAAAGAACTGTAAATATTTACACATGACGCTACTTGTTAATGAACTGTATTTACACAAGTATATTTATACATGCATGTTAAAGTATTGCAAATACTTACCCATGCATGTATTTACACAAATGTTAAGAACTTTTAATAATATTTGTTCCAACGGCTCAAACAACTAAATTCATCTCATATAGTAAACAGGATTAAATGCAGTGAAATTACTGCTATGCTGCTGATTGAAATGTGCTGGTGAACACGCTGTAATGCTGAATGGTTCAGAGAGGAAGCGGGCTGATTAAATGTGACTAACACCACCGGTGTGATTGGCAGGACACAGAACTGATGCTTCACAGGGACACAACTGAGTTTCCTTTAAAAATCCTCCAACCTGAGGCTGCATGTGCTTTTTAAAACATAAGAATATGGACACACATCAGTACCGATGCCTGGGGCCTAAAGTGTGTCTGGTAAAGGGGTTAAAATGTACAAAAACACTGTACATATACATGTACAATGCAACAGCTAAAACACTAATTACACTGAGTACCTGGCAGCTACATATCGATGTGTTATCACAACATGTTTTCATGTTTGATTTCATAACAGCTAATGTTAGATCAACTCCATCAGGTTTTACAGCTAAAATATATTAATTTGCTGGACTCAATATCCTCGCATTACTGTTTCCAGTGTACACGTGCTTCATACCCTCTAAACATGAGCAGTCATTTCCAGCTCTCTGAAATTCATTTTTTATTTTTTTTTTTGATGATGCTATAAATGGTATATCAGAACCCACTGCAGCTATTTTACACTCCTATGGGCCCAGGGCCTGATGCTGATTTTGCATGAAACCCCACCCACCAGGTCACTGAGACAGAGACAGGGGTCAGGGGTCACACAGTGTTCAGAGTTCGCTCCATAAATGCTAGGCACGCATAAAAAAATAATACAATTTCAAAATCAAACACAAAACCACTTTCAAACTGCATAGTATAAAACATTCCATTCAAAAGAAAACCTTTCTTTTTGCAGGACGTGAACTGCGATTTCAACATTTAAATGTTCTGAAATGAGGTCATTTGTTCAAATGTACAGGTCTTGTTTGACCCCTCCCCCTATAGTTGGAGGGGCGGGTTTTCTGCCTTTGTGTTGAATGGGGTGGTGTTATTTGGGGAGGGGCTAAACTAGGCTTCTGATGAGGAAGGACAGCCCCGCCCCCTGGGCCAGGCCCAGCGACAGGAAGAAGGCCATGATGGCGCCAGCAGTTTCTGCTTCATGAGGAAGAACTTTCCTGCAGAGACACGACAGAGAGACATTAACACAACAGAGAGAGAGAGAGAGCATGGAAGAGAGACATTAAACTCTACAGACATACAGAGAGAGAGAGATAGCTAGCGGGCTAGCTAGCTCAAGATGAGTATATTCAAACGGAATTAACACGGGCTAACGTGTGCCAAAAATTAGTTTTGACCTTTATTTGTAGCTTATTTCATCCTGCTGTTTCTGTTCCAGGTGTCATAATAAAATTATGAAGGAAATGCATTTAATTGTGCTATTGAAAGGTGCCATATGGCAAAAAGTAATTTCAGAACGCACGTGACCTGGCGTTAAAGACAGATTCTGAAATGTCCTGCGTTCCCAAGACGCAGCATTCCATGGGCTAGCACGACCGCTGCTATCACTTATCACTGCCGCAAAACTGACCAGCAATGAAAATGAGTCTCTATCAAACCTCAGTCCAGGTCCTGATGACGGCTGCTTCCATTAAACTAAGGGCTAGAAAATGAGGCCAATGTCACGATACAGTGATAAAATGAATGACACCAGTCAAGAAAGAAGTCTGATTCAAATCCCGAAGGATGTCAGTTAATAATGCGGGATAAAAGAAATGCGTCCGGAGACCAGAGGGGGGCGGCGTTTCCTGACGGACTGGTTGTGGGGTCTTACTTGGGGCCATAGCACATGCAGAGGCTGGCCAGGTAGCCGTTGGAGAAGGCGAAGATGATCATGAAGACGATGAACCAGGCGTCGTGCTGGAAGACGACGGGAAGGTGGCCGCGTGGCTGCACGTTGCATAACATGAAGAGCGGGATGAAGACCAGGCGCACAGCCAGCAGCAGCGGCAGGAGCATGCTGTCCATGCTGGGCTGGAACACACACACACACAGCAATGTTACACACACACACACACACACACAGCAATGTTACACATGCATACATACACAGAAACTTTAGTCACACAGGGTTTGTTCAGTGTGTGTGTGCTGAGGGAGGCGTGGCTCCTGAGGGAGGCGTGTTCTTACCCACAGACACACAGCCGTTAGGCTCCGCCCCGCCCAGTCCAGCAGGTTAAAGAGCAGGAAGCAGGACACAGGAATGAAGTACTTTTCTGCAGGAAACACAGACTGTGAGCGTGCAAGTGTGTGTGTGTGCCCTGTGTGCGCGCACACACACACACACTGTCTCTCTCTCTCTCTCACACACACACACTGTCTCTCTGTCTCTCACACACACACACACACATACACACACACACACTGACTCTCTCTCTCACACACACACACACACACTGTCTCTGTCTCTCACACACACACACGTTCTCTCTCTCTCACACACACACACACATACACACACACACAGGCTCTTTCTCACACATACCCCAGGAGCTGCCAGGGCTAGCGGATGATTTGGTATCCACGGTGACAGCTGGGAACATGCCGATGGTGATGGTGAAGGCAAAGGAAACACACAATGCCATCAGCCAGATCTACAGAGAGAGCGAGAGACATTAACTCTACAGACAGAGAGAGAGGCCGAGAGACATTAACACTGTACAGAGAGAATGAGGGTGAGAGACATTAACACTACAGACAGGGAGGCCGAGAGACATTAACACTGTACAGAGAGAGAGAGAGAGAGAGAGGGGGCAGGGGCATTGACTCTACACAGAGAGAAAAGGGGTGCCTCTGTACCTTTTTGAAGACGGTGAGAAAAGACAGAGCGAAGCTGCTCTCCAGCACGGGCTCGGCCACCGGCTTGCTCTCTGAAGTGCTCTCTGGAACAAAACCCACACCTCACTGTTTTACTGGCCTTTCAATGTTCCTCTTTCTGCTCTGGAACAAAACCCACACCTCACTGTTTTACTGGCCTTTCAATGTTCCTCTTTCTTGCTCTGGAACAAAACCCACACCTCACTGTTTTACTGGCCTTTCAATGTTCCTCTTTCTGCTCTGGAACAAAACCCACACCTCACAGTTCTACTGGCCTTTCAATGTTCCTCTTTCTTGCTCTGGAACAAAACCCACACCTCACAGTTCTACTGGCCTTTCAATGTTCCTCTTTCTTGCTCTGGAACAAAACCCACACCTCACTGTTCTACTGGCCTTTCAATGTTCCTCTTTCTTGCTATGATCCGCATGTATGAACGCAAATTCGGTTTATTGTTTTTTTTAATCTTTCAACTGCTGACGTTTCTATATTTTCAAATGGTAAAAAACAAGCTATCCCCCATGAAGTGTCCATTCTGGTATTTTTAAGAGTTTCTCCTCCTATCACCTTCATCTGGGCAGAACCTCCTTCTGCTGTACTTAGGTAATGTTGCTAAAGTGCTAGGTCAACATCATCTACAATTACCTACAAAATGCTTTAGTAAATACACACTCCCAGCCCTTGTGATGTGTTCAGAAAAAGTGAATATCTGAAGAGTGTTTGACCCCGGTCCAGAAGCCATGTTGCCGAAAGGCCAGCCTACCTTTCGCCAGCAGGGTGAGCTTGTTCTCCTCATCGCTGGGTGGCTGGGGCGCACTGCTCTGGAAATACCTGTAAAACTCCTGTAAGGGTACAGATCCCCACAAGCGCGAAGTTAGAAATGCACAAATCACCACACAATCCAGTAAAATATATTATTATCATCATTATTATTCACTTTACTGTTCAGTCCGGTACCCTCTGCACTGACACAGTGACCTGCAGGCCCAAACTCAGGCTGACTGTGCAGTGAACCTCAGCTGTGCTCTCACCATTCTGGGCAGCAGGACGTAGGCCAGGATGGCCAGGAGGATCACCACGCAGGCAGTAATGAAGTAGCCAAAGGCACTGTCCTGCAGCTCCGAGCCACCTGGGGAAGGAAGAGAAGAATGCTTCCTCACTGAAGAACACTTCTTCACTGAAGAATACTCTCTCTGAAGAACACTCTCTCACTGAAGAACGCTTTCTCACTAAAGAACACTTCCTCACTGAAGAACGCTTCCTCACTGAAGAAAGCTTCCTCACTGAAGAACACTTCTTCACTGAAGAATACTCTCTCTGAAGAACACTCTCACTGAAGAACACTCTCACTGAAGAACACTTCCTCACTGAAGAACACTTCCTCACTGAAGAACGCTTCTTCACTGAAGAACGCTTTCTCACTAAAGAACGCTTTCTCACTGAAGAACGCTTTCTCACTAAAGAACGCTTTCTCACTGAAGAACGCTTTCTCACTAAAGAACGCTTTCTCACTAAAGAACACTTCCTCACTGGAGAAAGCTTCTTCACTGAAGAATGCTTTCTCACTAAAGAACACTTCCTCACTAAAGAACGCTTCCTCACTACAGTTCCACAGACTCCAGGCTCACCCATTAAGTCAAAGTTCATCTCAATATCCAACCAGAACATCAGCAGTACAAATTCAATGGTATATACCTCTTATCTGCAAAATGTGCTGCACACATTATGGTTGTGTTATACTGGTTATGAGCTGTCATGGCTGATTGTGACGGGTGTTATGTCATGCTCAGGGCCCCATTACGCAGGCCTTACGGTGTATAATCTCAGTAAAGCAGGGCGAAAGCAGAGGCACACTCACTGGCCAGGGTGCAGATCATGGCGAAGGCAGCGAAGGTCCCAGCCAGACCCTGGCCGCTCATGATGGGCGTGGTGTAGGAGGTGGGCAGGAGTCCCGCCATGCCGAACAGGCTGCCCTGCAGTATCGCCCCAAACGCTGAGGAGGGCAGCGGGCACACTTTCAAACTCGAGCACAGTCCCACAGCCATGCAAATGCCACATTAACACAAATAACACAACTACTGCTGGGGCAAATACACTACTACTGCAGGCCAAATACACAACTACTGCTGGGGCAAAAACAAAAGTGCTTTAACTGTTCATGTGTGCTCATACTGGGAGCTTATTAGTGGAGAGAAAAAAGGGAAGGTGCTGATTGGTGGAGAGAGCGGGGATGGGGAAGCTCACAGTTGATAAAGATGATCTTGATCATGGTGATGATGAAGAAGACCATCGGAGACATGTCTACCTTCACAATGATGGCAGTAAGGAGGAAGAGCCCCAGGATCCAGCCTAGGCTGCCCATCACCCGCAAACTCTGCGGAATCCTGCAGCAATAACACTCATAATGTGTTATAAATGCAGCAATAACACCCATAGTGTGTCATAAATGCATCAACTGTGCAATGTGTTATAAAGGCAGTATCCCTGGGAAAAAGCAATATGCTCGTGATCTGGTGTGGGGGGTTTGGGCATGTGATCTAGGGTTGGTGTGGGGAGTTCGAGCCTGTGATCTGGGGTTGGTGTGGGGAGTTTGGGCCTGTGATCTGGGGTTGGTGTGGGGAGTTCAAGCCTGTGATCTGGGGTGGGTGTGGGGAGTTTGGGCCTGTGATCTGGGGTTGGTGTGGGGAGTTCTGGCCTGTGATCTGGGGTTGGTGTGGGGAGTTTGGGCCTGTGATCTGGGGTTGGTGTGGGGAGTTTGAGCCTGTGATCTGGGGTTGGTGTGGGGAGTTTGGGCCTGTGATCTGGGGTTAGTGTGGGGAGTCTGAGCCGTTGATTTTTGGGTAGTGAGGGGAGTTTAGGCCTGTGATCTGGGGTGGGTGTGGGGAGTTTGGCCCTGTGACCTGGGGTGGGTGTGGGGAGTTTGGGCCTGTGATCTGGGGTGGGTGTGGGGAGTTTGGGCCTGTGATCTGGGGTGGGTGTGGGGAGTTTGAGCCAGTGATCTGGGGTGGCTGTGGGGAGTCTGAGCCTGTGATTTTGGGGTGGTGAGGAGAGTTTGGGCAAGCTCACCTCTGGTGCACGACTGAGTTCAGGCAGGTGAACACCAGCAGGGGCACCATGGCACACAGGGTCATCACGTTGTTGAACTTAGCCTCCAGAACGCTGCGTGAGCTAACAGCCTCTGCTGTGTCATTCCCCGTCAGGTTAGCCCGAATTTCCATTGGGGAGTCTTTCAAACGGCTGGTGAAGTACTACACACAAGAGAGAGTGTCCAAGGCTGTGGAATATTCCATCAAACTAGGGTTCACTTCTACCCACAGATATATTCCACCTATATTCAACCAATTTATATTGATTTCATTTACACAGCACTAGTGCAGTTTTACGAACAGTATTCAGTTTGGAGCCGAATCTTACATCCATGGTGTAAAACCTGTTTCCAAAAACTCTAGTATCAGAGAGAAAGAAAGGACCAGACCAGAGGAAAGAGTGGGATAGAGGGAGGCGAGAGGGAGGAAGAAAGGGGAGAGGGTCCTATACCATTGTGGCCGTCATGAAGAAGTTCCAGGGCAGAAGGGTTCCCAGGCCCAGTATGAAGAATATCAGCCACACGGCATTGTACCTGCCAACACAATTCAACAGTGATGATAAAAGACTACATGTCCCAGCTGCCTACATGCTTGTTCCTGTGCCACCCCCAAGGGGAAACAACTCCCCTCTATTAGTGAAGCCTTTTACCCCAGTGGCTACTGCGTGAACTGCAACGCCTGGTTGCAAAAAGAACTTGAAACCCCGCCCGCCCAATGTTAAGTCAATTGGGAAAGCCTGAAAAGAGGTCAATTTTCTCTGAGGAAATATAAAGTCAATACATTTTTTACACAAGAAATGATGGTTTAACTAGTTAATCCCATCCCTTGTAACGTCTCCCCTGGGTCTGATTTTTTAAAATAATTCCGCCAAAATTCCCAAATCTGGGTTAATTTCAGTGCGTGCAATATGGCTTGTCCTACTACCGTATGACCATATAAGGATTTCCCATCCTCGCAGCCAGGCAGAGTGCTTCAGCGGCAGGTGTGATGCTGAGTCGTTGTATTCCGATTAGCTAGCTACATACGATCCGATACGATACAGTCCGAGGTACAAAAATGTTGCGTGCTGCGTTCAACTGTACTAACTGCTATTCCAAGGATTCTTCTCTCTACTTGTTTCGGTTAATACATTTGAGACCTTTTCAGATAAACAAGGTTCTATGTCAATTTCTATGACCATTTTGGGGTTTCAATTGATTCTCAAAGTCTCGTCTTTTATAATTTGTATACGTTGTTGGTGAAATCAGATTTGTAAGCAGTTTTGAAGCTTCTTTAAGAAGACAAGCTAGTGCGATTTACTTAGCTAGGGGGAGCAAGCTTACTATCTTGTTATCGATCTATCTGTCTATCTAGCTAACTTGCTAGCTAGTTATCTCGTGATGTATCTGTCTAGCTATCTAGATCTCTTATCTATCTGTCTATATAACTAGCTAGCTAGTGATCTATTTTATCTATTTTTCTATGTAAATATATTAACACTAAAAGTATCTTGCACAATTAACTTTGTTGAAATGTTATGACAGTACGGTTCTGTGGTTGCAAGGTCACGCTTGTTGTCCAGACGTGGGCGTGTCTAATTACCATGTAAGGTAGTCGGGGTGGATTTTCCTGTAGTCGTGGACTCCACTCTTTCGCTCCACTGCGCTTGCGTTGGTTGCAACGGGCAATTGCTGCGCCCTAGTTTGGGCTTCATGCGCCAGTGAGCACTAACCATAGCAAATCAGTGGGTGACGGCATGAAGCACTTCGTCCATATTTTTATACGGTCTATGGCCACCCCACAGTGTCGGGAAAAGATAAACACTACACTTCCCAGTAGACCACACAACTCTCTCTCTGTCAAGCCCAGAGGAAAGAGAACTCTGGTACTCACTTGTCTCGTGGTACGTTTGTAGCTGTCATTTTCTCTGTCTGATTGTATTACGATTTACAATGTCACCGTCCAACCTGCAAAACAACCAAATGCATATTTTTAGTAGTTACATTTAAACTGAGGCCTTTAGCAACAGTTCTCACCAAGAGAGTTGTACACAGCTTTAATTTCTACAGGCAATCCACATTTATGGACTGATATTTACTGAACACTTCAGTGTAAGGGCAGTGCCCCAACAAAGTCAAGCCTGCAACCACTGAATTACACTCAGTACTGACAGCACAGAGCTGCACTGACATGTTAAACAGCACATGTCCCCATTTACAGACAGATCTGCACAGCACTGTCCCCATTTACAGACAGATCTACACAGCACTGTCCCCATTTACAGACAGATCTACACAGCAGTGACACCATGCAAGGAGTCATGAACTGCTTTCTTCCTTCAGTGTGTGGCACTACAGTGTAAGCCATTACAACACTGTAATTCCACTGAGAAGCATTAATCAGACAGAAGATTAATATTTTTAAAAGTACTGCAGATTTAACCACAGAGGGATACACCCCCCCCCCCCCCCCCCCCCCCCCCACTGTTTTAGGCCTCAGGGGTTACTGTCTATGAGAAATCTTACGTGATAAATCAGTCATATAGCCTGTCATCTGCTCGTAAAGACCCCAGTTTTGGCACGGCACAGCATTATTATTATTATTACTACCATATTTAATTAAGTAACACACATTTGTCTACGTAATAATGTTTCTAAGGAAAGGAAACTTAAATAACATGAGTATAAAATGTAAAATGTATCATCAATTTATCAAAGTATGTCGTACATAATTAGTAATGTCATCCACGGATCATTTAGCTAAATTAATTCTGGTACCATAACAGTTGCTGCTCAAACGCAAACGAAGACTTACTAAAGATGAGTTACCATACCTTTTATGAGTCCCTAGCTAGCTCAAGCTAACTAGCCATTACTTACTGCAGCTATGGTTGTCACTAGCAGCCAGACGAGACGGACGAAGTCCTTACAATTTCACTTATTTTAACTGTTTCGTCTAGAGTATATTCTGACCGCTTTCATCAGAAGGTAGTTACATGTCCGGTACGGTATTTACTCCTTAATTTAAATTTGCAAAATTTATACTCCCAAAAGATGCTTCTCCAGTACCTAGCAGCAGCACTTGATCGATTTGAAATTGGCGCTCAAGCTTAGCTGTAGTTGGTCTCGCGCTGGCTACTCTGCATCTCGCGCATAGCGCTAACGGTCCGGTTCCGCTCCGCAGAAATATTGGCTATCGATAGCTACAGCCGAATACACATACCATAGTGTGAAATAAACGCATACGAGTATCAAGCGCACACAACTCACGCCATCCGGCGAAATAGCAAGTACCAATGAAGTAAATAAATAACTAAATAAGTGCAGGAACTTGGGTGACCAAATGAGGGAGTAAAATCCGGACAATCCGTGTAGGGTTGGAGATTGTAATCGCGGACCGGGGGCTAATACAGAACTGGACCTAAGTAGGAAAAGTGCAGAAGTCCCCATGGGCTACCGCGTCGGTCTACCAGTACGCCCACTTAAAGCATTGGCAAGTACCAAAAAAAATGTTTTTTTACTTGATAAAAAAACATATCGATGTCTTACTAAAAAATATTTAACAGCATTTCACAAATTATGCAAAAATTGACTTTCCCCAGCTGAAATAAAACTTAACATTTAAAAATTTAGCATCTGCTTCATTCCAGAGCTGTGTTGTTAGGCCTACTGTTTGCCCACAGACTGCAGACATGGCCAAAAACTTGTAGACTTCGGCAAACATAAACTGGCTGCTGTTCTGCTCTGAATGTGGCTCCTAGGTACTGACATTCCGCAGAATTCCACAGTATCTTCTTAATCTCACCCTCATGCAAAAATACAGGCCTGCATGGCTAGAGATTCAGAACTCAGTACCCATTAACAGAGCAAGCCCACAGACATGTGATTATTGTATGCAGCATTTTTCTCTGTTTGGAAGCAGGTCTATTTGTTCATTGAGTCAATTAATTCAAATGAACAGTTGATTGGTCCCCAGGCATGATTGCTTTTTATGAAACATGAAATCTGTTCTGCACTTCATATTCACTGCACAGAATCTGCTGCTTTTTTCTACAGCTTCAGACTTGGGAAAGGTCATGAATAAGTTGTTAGGAATAGGTCGTCAGTTAACAGGCACACCTGGTGTCAAAATGGACTTTGGCCCAAATGAAAAGCACATGATGTTCAAGTTACATCCACACTAATTAAGCAAAACACTCAATAATATATCCAACTACTGTGTTTTACTGGTGTCTTATCAATTTCCTTAAATCCCAGCTTTGGGTCTGTGTGAACAGCCAATGGGGAAAAGAATTTAGGACTGTATTTAATCTAAATATGCAGAGGGACAACTAACAAAAAAAAATATTTTTTTAAAGAAGTGGCTTCAAGAAAAGAAAATAGACCTAAAATGTCACAGAATCAAGACAAGAGAGGAACATCACACAGTTAAATTTGTGGACAGGATTCTGATCTGAAACTGCTGGAATAAGCATTTCACTCTAATCTGGGTTTCGCTCGTAAAAAAATTGTGAAAATCTTATCAGTGCCTAATTGTGGAGAAGAATGCGAACTTATCTTTATCTAAACTGTTGAACTTACGTGAAAAAAGTGTGAATTCATTATCTAAATGGTTTTTTAATCTAATCAAAGTGCACTTTTTACAATCAGCAGGTAGGACCATCTCATTCCTACGAGATTACATTACTAATCAGCCCATTCTGCTCTGGTTTGTCAGTCTTTTCATTCCTTTTGTCTTGCTGAGAAACACTTATAAAGGGGGTAGCATTATTAAAATATTGGGAAGTCTATGTGTGCGATACAACAATTTCCATTGTCATAAAGTGGTTGTAAACTATTAGTCTGTGTTCAATTAACATTTGTCCTTAACTTAAACTTAAAAGTAAATGCACACATTAATTGTTGTTCACGGACTTTGTTTGGTATGTTAGTTTTAATGATCTCTGAGCTCACCAAACTGTGTTGGTGATGGGAAAAAAATCTTACATTTAATTGCTAGTCAAAATTAAGGACAAGTAATTGAATCCTAGCCGTAGTTTTCTTTACCTTATTTATGTTTAGCCTAGTGCTTTTGCTGTTCTGGTCCAGGGATCCGTACTGTAAGCAGGCACATTACCCAGCTGCAGAAGCACAAGGCTCCAGGGCCAGAGCGAGGCAGACAGGCCAGCTCAGATACAGGACCGCTGCACACAACGCTACAGTTAGCTGTACAAAGTGTAATATTCTGTTTGGAGATATTGAGGTTTGTGATTGGTAATAGGTTATTCAGTACAGGCCCTGGTCCTGTGAAAGTCAACAGCAGAAGACTGCAAATGCATTTATGGGCCGTATGAGGACAGGAAGTCCACTGAATCCAAAGCAGCCGTTTGTGTTATTGTTTGCACAGACTTAAACACACCAAAAGTACAGCTGTTTCTTACAGCTATACCAGTCTGTTCCAGGGGTATTCAAGCCTCACAAATCCCTGCTGGAGAAACAGCTGTTAGCTGCGTTCACCTGGTTGGACCTTGTTTTGGTTGGATATTTGCATGTGCATCTGTTTTACCATTTTACGGAAACAGTCATATTTTATTGAGTTACCCCATTTTCTGCTGCACAAAATTAAGTTAACTGTACTTAAAAGTAAATCAGAGCAATGATGTTTAATATTTTGTTGCATAGCCCTTAAATGCAATGACTGCATTTAGTCTAGGACCCACTGACGTTTGCTGCGTATCTTTTTTAGAAATGCTTTATCAGGCCTTCATTGCAGCTGCTTTCAGTTGATATTTGTTTTGGGAGGTTTCTGTGTTCAGTCTCCTTTAGCAAGTGGAATGCTCAGTTGGATTTAAATCAGGTGACCGACTTGGCCAGTCTAAAACTTTCCATGATTTCCTATTTATAGCCGCGTTTCCACCGCAGGAACTTCACCTCGGAACTAGGAACCCTTTCAGGAATTCAGTGCGTTTCTACCGCAGGAACTAGGGTCTAAATTTAGTTCCGGGGGCTTTATTTTACCCCCAAAAAAGTTCCTGCTCGGGGGGTAGTACTTTCCGAAAGTACAGGAACCTTTTGGGTGGAGCTTGCAGCGCTGAACATTTCTGATTGGTCGAGTACTCGAAGCATTTTTTTGTGTTTATTTTCAATCGCCATGTTTAAAAATATGCAGCCGCAAACCAATTTATTTTCATCATAACTTCAAATCAAACTTGTATGTTATGCGGCGCAGTAGCCTAGTTTTGGTTATAGCCTGCCAATGTCTTGGAATTATAACGTGTGCTCTTCTGTTCTTTTCTTGCTTTAGTATTCGTTTTATAAAATGCTAAGCATTCGTGCTGGGACAGCATATTAAGTACCAAAACATTCAAATGGATTAATTCGGTTGCTGAATATTTTCTTCCGGATTTTCTTTGTTAGCCCGTTGTAATTGACTCAAAACGTTTGATACAGTTATGTGAGGTATGCGGTAGTTCTGCGTAATTCACATTGGTGATACAGTAAAAGCAAACTGGAAATCACCTTCCACACTTTTTGTCAGGGTAAAATAAGAGGTTAATTCTAGTAATCGTCCCTTTAGCTTTTTCAGACTGCCGTAATTTTACTCTGCCATTCTTCAATTCCACAAAAAGACCAGGAAGACTATGGACTAATTTATGGTGCATGGTTCGCATCTGAAGGGCACACTTCGCTGCTCGGCTCGCAGTAACTTCGAAGGAAAGCAAACGGTGGCTGTACCACTACTAATTTAAATTTTCATGCAAGTCCGAGTTTTCGTTCTATTCTTGTCATTTTGCGATTAGCCTTTATGGAATTGACGATAAGAATATAATATGCAGTCCATTTACCAAGAAAGTAATCAAACAGCAAATTGTTTACAACGTGTGCATGTTTTCTGCTGTTGTTGCCAGTTATACATATAAATGTGAATGCATTCTGTCGTTTTGGATGTCAAGACAAGAAAGCGAATGTTCGCATAAAAACATAATGAATGTGTTTGAGAGGATATATAAAACAGTTACAATCTGACTATTGGCCTGTTATATCCTATTTGTTGCATAACAACGGTCCAAGTTCAACTACCAACGACAGTTTTGCTTGACACCGGTAAAATATGCCCAAACGGCTGCAGAAGAATATTTCAATTCCAGGTGATTAAATCGATAAATAAAAAAAAATACAAAAGTAACCATATATAATCATTGTTGGTAACCCGTTGTATACAAGTGGAATAAACCCCTCCGGGCTGTCCCGGTTATTAGAAAATAATGTAGGCTACTTCGGTGGTAGTATGGGGTTACAGAAGAAATCATAGGACAGATGGACCGACGACAACGTCGCTTTTTCATACGTCAGTGGGCTAATTTGCCTAATCTTCGCGGGACTTTAGACCGCGGTGGAAACGCAGACAACCATGGGCTGAAGGAACCTTTTAGTTCCTTGAAAAGTAGTTCCTGGGACTAAAAGTACTTTTGGTGGAAACGCGGCTTATGAATGCTTTGGTTGCATAAGCAGTGCGTTTGGGGTCATTGTCTTGTAGCCGGATGAATCGCCCGCCAATGAGGTTGGAGGAATTTCTTTGTACATAGTAATAGGTTCCCAGTTTTATTTAGTGTAAATATATATATATATATATATATATATGTGTGTGTGTGTATATATATATATTATATGTAGTGTATTGTGTTTGCCTGTTTCTGAGTTCCTGTGTTTGTAGTTTGCATGCCTCTATGTCTAGCACCTCTGTAGTGTGTCTCCGTATAACACCTCTAGTGTCTGCGGCAAGGATGTCACATTCCTATGCTAAATGGCTGCGAGGGTTCCCAGGAAGGGACAAGACCGTTTTTAGTCTCCGGCCTGCCACTTAACTCAACCTTTTGATATGTATGACTGCAAACTGTATATCCAGACACCATACAGCATGATCGGCAGAGATTCTCTCAGCGCAGCGCCCGAATTTGTTGGGTCTGTCTCTCCCTTGCGCATTGAATTAAACATGAAATCCTCTGAGGAAACTTTGTCAGCGTGTTCTTCATCGTCCTGCATTTGACTTCACGAATAAGGGCAAAATATTCTAAAAATAGCCAGACAAAATCTGTACACTTCACTTCCAAATTCATTCTACTACTGCCATCCTCCAATACATCACCAATAAAGAAGAGTCATCCTGTTCCAGAAGCAGCCATGACACTACCTCCTCCATATTTTACAGATGAGGGGGTTGCTTTGGATGAAGGGCTGTTTCTTCCTCTTTCCACACAGCTTTCCATCGCTTTGGTAAACGTTTATTTTGGGTTCATCTGTCCATAACAGTTTGTGCCATAACTCTTCTGGGTTATCTATATTTTTTTTTTTGCAAATTCTAATCTTGCATCTTGCAGTGCAGCCTCAATAATTCCTCAAGGAAGTGGAGTTTTAAAATGATTTCCTGACTATTTTTGCAAACTTTAAAATTAGTATTTCTTCAGCACTCCACTGATAATAACAGAAAAACGCCAATGAAAATGAACAGCCTTTACTGAGTATTCCAATATTTACTATGCATAAACTGCATTTAAGTACGTTTCTAATAATATTTTGGCATTCATCATTTTTTTCTTATCTGTATTTGCTCATGGCTGTTTCCTTATGCTAATCACATGAACAGGATTGTGCATAAAATTTACAGACAGTTAGCATTAATCTCATACACCTGGGATATGCACAAAAAAAAGGTCTGCACACGTGTCATGAGTCTCATAATGTTTTTTCATAGGAACATTTTTAAGAACATAAGGAAGAATAATTTAAGTTCTGTGAATGAGGTCCATTGGAACACAGGTCTCATGCAAGCTAATGACAGCTCTCTTTTTCCTTTGAGTTTATACGCTCATTTCTGGCTGTTGCAGAAGACCTACACATTACTATGCAGGAGGTTTAACTGCTAACACTCCCCGTGTTTGATCCCAAACTCCTAATATTGCCTTTAACTGTAAGTTCATCAAAAAATACAGACAAGTTCTTGCTATCAAGACCATTTCAACACACTTTTGATTTTGTGAATTGATAGCATGTAAGAAAAAAAATTCAGTCTGGAATTTTGTACCTACAGTCCATTAACATCTTAATTTTACATAAATAATTGTCAACGCCTGAAAGAGACTCACTCAGGTTCACATGGATTGAGCGCCCAAGTCCTTAAGTCGTAGGGTCTGTCCTCTCAGTCTGCTGATCCGGTCTTACTGGAGCAGTGTGGAGCTGAGCTGAGCTCATCCTGCCCAGAAGGCCAGTGTGTGGCTGGTGGGCAGGCCCACTTCCACCTCCCTCCATAACCTGTGGCCTACCTGTGTGCGTGTGAGGACTGTGTGTGCCTGGGGTTCCCGGGTGAGCTGACCCTCCTGTGATCACATGGCTCCTGTGTTTGGAGAAGCCACTGCTGCCTGCACAGCACTTTCGAGTCGCTCACATGGTGTTGACTCTTGTGAAAAACATCAAGGCTTTGCACAGCCTTGTCAAATCAGCAGTAAGTTTCTGGCTGAATTACAGGGTGATGACTAAGAAGACCCTCTCTGTGATGCTAGCACAGTGTACGCGAAGCTGGAAAAAAACATTTTTAGAATCATTTGTGTGCTTGGCAGTTATTTTCCCTCTGTAAGAATGAGTTAATAGCAGATGGAACTGTGCTGTTAATAAGAATCAGTTTGAGCTGTTTTTACTCACTCTGGGTTTTTTTGGGTAAAGAAGTTAAAGCAGAAGTGGGCATGCTCTGTTGCAATCCCTGGCTGACACGTGCGATGTCACAGTGTGCTTGTAGTAATCTGCATTTTTCAGAGGCACTCTGGAGTGAAATCAGCCTGTTCTTCAGCTGTGTGGTTATTTTGGTCAGTTTCTCCCACATACTGCAGAACTCCCTGTGTGTTCACTAGTGCCACCTGCAGGTGGGGGACTGCTCCACATGCATGAATTTGAAATCTGTATTTTGCATGTATGTGTTCCGTACCGTATATAATACTGCCTGATTTTCTTTCTGTGTCTCTTAGGTGGGTTATATCTCTGTCCCTCCCTCTCTCTCTCTCTCTCCCCCCCTCTCTGTCCCTCCCTTTCTCTCTACCTCTCTCTCTCTCTCTCTCTCCCTCTCTCTCTGATATGCTCGTATGCAGTTTTCATTGGCTGTGTCATTGCCTGTAAATGAGGCAGTGATTTTGCTCACTGCGCTGGATTGCCGTGTGTGGCTGAGGGAATGATTAACAGGCTGATAAAGATATTGACGGTAATCAGTGCATTTCTGTGCTGCAGGCCGTGTGGCACACATTGGCTCTGCGCTCCATCTCAAGCACGGCGGACATTTTCCTGTCTGCTTATCTGTTGTGTCCCACTCTCTGTTCCACAGCTACGGTATCAGTAATATAGGAAGTGATATTCAGATTGTTCTATACGTTCATAATTGATCTCTGATCACAGCCCAGATCATTCTGAAATACTAGCAACACCTTCCGTGCAGTTTCACATCACCGCTGCTCTTAAAGAGACTGCACTCTGATATTGAGTATTTATCATATGTACAGTGATCTTCAACCTGGTCCTGGAGAGCCACATTCTGCTGGTTTTTGTTCACACCTTAGGATCAGCATCCAGTTCAGTCCCAAGAAACCAGGTGACCTGAATTAAATGTGCACTCAACTGCTTTAACTGTGGCTTTCCACGACCACGAGGGCCAGTGCTGTAGTAGTATGTCAACACAGTAGTATGTTAGCTGTAAGTATCAGCTGTAAGTATCAGCTGTGAGTACCAGCTGTAAATATCAGCTGTGAGTACCAGCTGTGAGTACCAGCTGTAAGTACCAGCTGTGAGTACCGGCTGTAAGTATCAGCTGTGAGTACCAGCTGTAAATATCAGCTGTGAGTACCAGCTGTGAGTACCAGCTGTAAGCATCAGCTGTGAGTACCAGCTGTGAGTACCAGCTGTGAGTACCAGCTGTAAGCATCAGCTGTAAGCATCAGCTGTAAGTAGCAGCTGTAAGTAGCAGCTGTGAGTACCAGCTGTAAGTATCAGCTCTGAATACAAGCTGTAAGTATCAGCTGTAAGTACCAGCTGTAAGCATCAGCTGTGAGTACCAGCTGTGAGTAGCAGCTGTGAGTGCTCATGTTGCAATCTTTGTTTTATTCGTAGTCAGGTTTTCCTCACGTCACACATACTGTTTGACAGACATGACCAAAGCCATGCACTGTCTCAGTTGTGCCTGAACACCTGCAGAGTGTCAAATGTTCTCTACCAGTGTAGATTAGAACCAAGCATTTTACTGTGTACCATTTGTTGAAAAGAAGATTTATTAGTGATAAAACCATCAGCTGTGATAAGGGCTCAAATTTTAGTGACCACACTGAAATATTGTCACTGTGATCGCAACAAAATTACATACAGATGTGCTGTCACTGATCTCATCAAAATTACACTCTGACGTGCTGTCACTGTGATCGCAACAAAATTACATACAGATGTGCTGTCACTGATCTCATCAAAATTACATACGGATATGCTGTCACTGATCTCATCAAAATTACACACAGGTGTGCTCTCACTGATCTCATCAAAATTACACACAGGTGTGCTGTCACTGATCCCATCAAAATTACACACAGATGTGCTGTCACTGATCACATCAAAATTACATACAGATGTGCTGCCACTAATCACAACAAAATTACACTCTGGCGTGCTGTCACTGTAATCAGAACAAAACTACAGACTACATACATGCTGTCACTAATCAGAACAAAACTACAGACTACATACATGCTGTCAGCTTTTTCCGTAGCAGTTTGCGAACGGGAGTGGAGTTTACCTTGCGCTGTGTTGCGGAGTGTGCTGGACATGCAGAGAGAGGTTTCGACAGCAGCAGTTCAAAGAGCACAAGGGCCTTATCTGCCCTCCCTCTCCCCCCCCAAACCTGAGGGAGGGGCTCTTGGGTTTATCTGCATTTATAATGTCATAACGTTTATTCCGTTTAATGAGCATTCTATTCTAATTAATAGAATACACATTTATTCTGATTCTCTAATTAATCTTCCTTCTGCTTCACCGCCAAAATCTGCCTGTTCTCACAGCTCTCCTTTTCAGTTTTATCTGATATTTGCTTGTGCGCATGCATTTTTTTGATCATGTTGTTCATCTGAAAATAGGTGTGTAGGATTCAGCCTGTATCCTGGTTTCTGTGTGTGTGTGTGTGTATGGTTGTGTTTCTGTTTATGTTTGTGTTTGTGATCATGTGCGAGTGAGTGTGAGTCTGAGATTCAGGGAAATTAATGTTTTTCTTTCCTGTTGTTCTCTCCTGTTCTCACTTCAGTGAGAGAGATGCAGAGCTTGTTCCTGGGACAGAGGCCAGAGCTCTGAGCTCACTGGAGCTGTTTTTGTTTTCTTCCACGCTGACGTTTCGCAGAAATGTAGTCCTTGGTAATAAAAAGCCTTAATTTCCCTCATTGTTAGCAAACATTTTAGGTTAATTATAGTGTGTCACAGCTTATCATATTATTATTAGGGAATAATTAATGTGGAATGCTTAAAACACTGTGTCTTGGAGGTAACATGAAAAAGAGAAAAGCACAAAGACTGGATTTTGTCAGCATTTTTACTGAGCTTTGAAAGCATTTGCTTGAGTTTTTCTTCATAAACACAATTTGGCGAGTTCATTGATCACTGTAATTAACTGTACTGCCCTTAATGTTTGCATTGAAGGAAGTGATGTCTGCATTTAATTGAGTCAAAGTTGAGGGGAAATGGCCTTAATGGTTTCTGCTCTTTGTACCTGCAGAGCATGCTCAGGTGTGCTCAGGTGCAAATGGCTCTAGGATGAGTCATTCTAGATGTGCTTTATTTCTGAGAAGCCAGAGACTCAGTCATCCTCACATCACATCCTCCTGGTCTTGAGCTACACTGTGTCTGTACCAGTTAGACTACGCGTGCATGAAGATTATGTGGTCGCCAGAATTGTGTGTAATCCTGCAGTGTGTAATCCTTTGTGTAATCCTGCAGTGTGTAATCCTGCAGTGTGTACTGCATGGGATGATCTGTTCCAATAAAATCCTGCTCAGTGATTGGGGTTCCTGGCTGCAGTGGCCTGTCCACTGGAGTGTGCCGTTCTGTCAGACAGATTAACGTGTCTGACCTCAGATAAGCAAACGCTTATGAGTTAGAGATAAGCAAACACTTAAACAGAAACACTGATAGCCAACCTGCCATGTATAGAGCCTAAACTAGATATTTTATGAAATTCTTACAAAAATCAAAAACACTTTGGATCATGCGTTTAACCAAAACCCAGAAAAATAAAGGTGAAATAATATAATAAAATAATATAATCATTTGGCAAACTCAGTAAAAACCAAATCCTTATATTTCATTAAAAACAGGCCTTTTAAATTGGATAAGTACAGTGCCTTCCAATTACAAAAACAAACACATAATAAAACATTTAAACCAATTAGAAAAATAAAGAGAGAACACAGGCACAATAGGGGACGTCCCTGTTACGGCCAACTATGTGCTTTCCCTGGGTTGCGTTTGCACAGCTTCAGGCCAACCACATGCTTTCCCTGGGTTGCTTTTATGCACAGCTTCAGGCCAACCATGTGCTATCCTTGGGTTGCGTTTATGCAAAGCTTCAGGCCAACCACATGCTTTCCCTGGGTTGAGTTTATGCACATGGACTGCAGGTCTATCAGTGGGGACCTTTGAGCTGAGCTGTGCGATGGACTCCTCCCCTGTTTTTACCCAAACTCACAAATGCGCCGGTCCCACATGCTGTGCTCTAGACTTTGGAACCGGCTTTGGGCCCAGCCCTAATATGGGCTTTATTGATAGCTGTCCGTAGCGCTGGGTTTGCCCTGTCCTCCGTGGGTAAAGGTTTGTGAGTCCCGTAGGGGTGGGTTTGCCCTGTCCTCTGTGGGTAAAGGTTTGTGAGTCCCGTTGGGGTGGGTTTGCCCTGTCCTCTGTGGGTAAAGGTTTGTGAGTCCCGTAGTGCTGGGTTTGCCCTGTCCTCTGTGGGTAAAGGTTTGTGAGTCCCGTAGGGGTGGGTTTGCCCTGTCCTCGGTGGGTAAAGGTTTGTGAGTCTCGTAGGGGTGGGTTTGCCCTGTCCTCCGTGGGTAAAGGTTTGTGAGTCCCGTACGGGTGGGTTTGCCCTGTCCTTGGTGGATAAAGGTTTGTGAGTCTCGTTAAAGGGAATATGGGGACTCAGCAAGTTCGTCCCTCACTGTCTGTGGCAGAATGTGCTGATGCAGATGTGCCTGTTCCCTTTACTCCTTTTACTGACTCTTTCTGACTTGTGTTTTAGTGACTTTTGTGTTTTTATTGTTTAGTGACTGTTCTTGTTTTAGTGCTTTTAGAATCCCCCCACCCCATCACATGACATTCCCCTCCTCTGGGGTCAGAAATCATTCAGTTTCACAAACTACTTCAGATCATGCAAATTCCAGCCCTCAAGAGTCACTCATTTTAGGGAAAAACCATTTGGTGAAATGATCCAGAAATAATAAAATAATAACAGTTTCATTCATTGAACCTTTTCTTTAATAAAAAAGAATAATCAGAGCTTACAAAAAACAAAATCAAAGATAGATTTCAAAATGTTTAATAAATCACAATATCCTGCTTCAGAGAAATAGAAGCAGATGAGAATGCACGAGTACAGGAGGAGGGTGTTGAGCAGGGTGTTGAGTACAGGGGCAGGGTGTTGAGTACAGGGGCAGGGTGTTGAGCAGGGTGTTGAGTACAGGAGGAGGGAGTTGAGCAGGGTGTTGAGTACAGGAGCAGGGTGTTGAGCAGGGTGTTGAGTACAGGAGGAGGGTGTTGAGCAGGGTGTTGAGCTCGGCGGTCTCTCCCCTGCAGTTCTGAGGTTCTCCAGCAGGGCTGGCCTGCATCAGCTCACCCAGCTCAGTAAAGTGTGTTACACATCTGAGTATTTGTGTGTATGTGTATGTTTGGGAATGTGCGCTATTCTGCAGCCAGCTGACAGAAAGCTCATCATATTCTGTTCAGACAAGAGGACAAACAGAATGATGAGTTTCCCTGGATGTCAGAACCGTGCTGTGATTTCCTTCTGCTCCCCCTGTTGGTCAGAAAGGAAACTCCAGCCGTTACTGTGCAGCTGAGGGACTGGCCTGCTCTGTGACTGTAGGATGGGTGTACAGTGTGCAGGTTCCGTGTACTGCTGGTTTAACCGAGAATTAGATCCGCAATAAAATGTTTTGTGTTAGAACACAGCTGTTGTTCATGAACTAGCTAACATATCATTTGCTAAATGATTGTACTAAATAGATAATTAAGAACAGAAGTTGGCATGAAATCCCGAAACAGATTTGGCACCTCCTTGGACCCTGATGCTGTATGCTGGCTTTGATCTCTGTAGTGCAGTATAGCCATGGTGTTGCCATGGTGAAGTACAGCCATAGTGAAGTACAACGGTACTTTGACTGTTACTGCTGGCTGTGAAAAGGCCAGAGTTTCTCAAACCTGACCCTCAAAGACTCAGACCCTGAGAGCATGATCTTTGTGATGGACGGGATTATCAAGAACATATTCCAGATGGAGCGAACCACTACAGTGCTGATTATCTTTCTGCAGTGATAATAATTCTGTGAACTGCTTCCAATGCAGACATTAAACCTGCTTCCAACCTGCAGATAATAAATGCGAACGTAAAGTGTCAGTTTCCTGCACACTGCAGTTTTTATTTCCCTGAAGGTCTGCTGTACTCAGTTCTGTGGCTGTATGCTGCTGCTAGTTGCAGTTGCTTTGATTGTCCAGAACATATACATTAAATAATAGCAGTAACAAGTGTATCATAATAAATAGTAAATTAATGCATGTAGATCCAGTGGCCTTGCAGTAAACTCCAGCCTTACTGGTGTTGTGTTCCAGTGGATACAGGCTCTGTAGGTCTTACTGGTGTTGTGTTCCAGGGGGTACAGGCTCTGTAGGTCTTACTGGTGTTGTGTTCCAGGGGGTACAGGCTCTGTAGGTCTTACTGGTGTTGTGTTCCAGGGGGTACAGGCTCTGTAGGTCTTACTGGTGTTGTGTTCCAGGGGGTACAGGCTCTGTAGGTCTTACTGGTGTTGTGTTCCAGGAGCTACACGCTCTGTAGACCTAGCTGGTGGTGCTCTTGTGGTGTTAAGTCTATCTGCTTTTCTGTTTTCCTAGTTTTGAGAGAAGTGTCCTTCCTACAGCAGCCTGCATTGATTCTACATCTATCACTCACTTTGATTTGATCATGAATTCAGGAGCTACACTCTTTCTTCACAATCTTATTTTAGGGAGTTTAGTGATTAGCAAACTCACCAAACCTTGTTTGTGAAGAAATAGTTAGGGTTTTAATTATTAGTTGAAGCTAATGACAGATTGCATATCATTCCCTGTAAAAGCTTATTGAATTGAATTTTACAGAGGTAGTCTCAGTATGGAGGGTATCAGATCTCAGACACGTTGTGGGTTTTCTGCCAGTGTGTACGTGTGGTGAGCGTAACAGAAGCTGGGCTTGTACACATGGAAACCATTTAAAATCTTAATCAAAATGTCACAAATGATGCTGATCGATAATTGGTTCCCATTTCAGAGTCACACAGAAATTATAAATATTATTCTCAGTTCCGTTCATCGCAAAAATAATTTCACACACATTTAGCGTCACCTACAGTTTGACGAGCCGTAACCTCATGATAAAATCTTGTTTTGATTACCTGAGAATGGAACATGTCCCTGGGGACTGCTAAATATTTTATGAGAAATACAAGTGCAGGAATAGAATTTTAAGGTATGTAATTTATTTTAAATATGTAAATAATTTATAAATAATTCAGTATTTGTGACTGAGATGTAATCCGAACTACACACCACCAAACACCTATGATATGCTGCATGTATAGAAGTGACCATACTTCATATTTTACATCTGTATTATTTGCTTGTATTCTGCCCTCAAAAATAATACCAGAAATTATCCATGATGTGTGTATTTGTGACTGTAGTGGAAAATGATCCATGATGTGTGTATTTGTGACTGTAGTGGAAAATGATCCATGATGTGTGTATTTGTGACTGTAGTGGAAAATGATCCATGATGTGTGTATTTGTGACTGTAGTGGAAAATGATCCATGATGTGTGTATTTGTGACTGCTGTCGGCAGAAGACTCATTTTTTCGGGCTATTGTCTGAGACTCGGGGTTGGCATTAAATAAATGTCATCCCACAGATAAACGTTATGTCACCGTCTTGCGCAACAGACCTGGAGGCGAGCGCTGGTATTCCCGCCGTTTCCCGCGGCATTCCCGCCGTTTCCCGCGGCATTCCCACCGTTTCCCGCTAGCCCCGCTAAACGCGGCGCGGCACACTGACGTCCGTCGCGTTCCGCAGGAATGCCTGTCCAACAGACAGACTCATGGGCAATCCGTGTAGCTGGCCTGGCTGTAGACTATAAAGTGTGTGCATTCATACTCAGCCATTGTTTCTTTCTTCTGCTTCATAATTACGCAGTCCAAGGCAGAAATTCGAGCTGTCACATACACAACTTTTTATTTGGTTGAACTGCGAATAGATTGCGCCTTAAAATTCAGAAAGTTGAACTGCCATGTAGAATCTACAGTAAGGAGGAGGTCTCAGCGGGAAGTATTAGGGGGCAATGCTAATATCTGGGCTTGTAGCAGGAGTAGCAGGGTATAGGGTAAACAAAGGGTTCTAAAGTATACAAAGTGCTTGGTTTACCTATTAACTAGATCACCAGAGCTTCTGCCTCTACTACATGACCTGGCAGGCTATTCCACACAGTGACTGTGAAATACATTGTCATATATTTCCACCATATTACAGAGGTTCATTTCACGGTGGCAGACTGATTTTCCCTTGGAAATCATAAGCAGAAATATTTGAGCTGCAGTCAGAAACTGTCTGTTTGCAGAATAATCGGCAGGTTGAGCAGTGATGTAACCGGTGTTAGAAATCTCGGGGTACCACGGGGAGCTCAGCAACCACAGGGGTGCAGCCTGGAAATATGGGGGCACCACGATTGGGGGGGCGGAGCCTCTGATCTGACTCATTACATTACATTACATTACAGGCATTTAGCAGACGCTCTTATCCAGAGCGACTTACACAACGTTTTACATAGCACTTTACATTGTATCCATTTATACAGCTGGATATATACTGAAGCAATGCAGGTTAAGTACCTTGCTCAAGGGTACAACGGCAGTGTCCTTACCCGGGAATCGAACCTGCGACCTTTCGGTTACAAGCGCAGTTCCTTACCCACTGTGCCACACTCCGTCCTCAATGCATTCTGGGTGAGAGACACAGTGAGTGCCTTCTTATGCAAAGGTTGCCAGCACATTTGTATAAGAGGGTTGGTACTGATGCACAAACACTCATAAGTGTGTGTGCTTAAATCCTAAATCCCCAGTGTTGGTACAGAATGCACCCATTGGCATGCGGCTGGTCCGGACTCACAGATAAACACTGAAACACTCTCTAATACACCAGCATGTTCACTTACACTTCTGTATTCATTCTAGGATTTACATGTACCTTAACTTCTTATTTTGTTTATGCGTCAAAATTCATTATGTTTGTAATCTAAAAGCACAAAACATTTTTACTCTAGCCCCTAGCCCCTTGCTATATCTCCTAGCCCATAGCCCCTAGCTACTAGCCCATAGCCCCTAGCCCCCAGCCCCTAGGCTCTGACCTCTAACCCCTAGCCCCTATCTCCTAGCCCAAAACCCCTAGCACCTAGCCATATCTCCTAGCTCCTATCTCCTAGCACCTAGCCCCTGGCCCCTAGCCATGTCTCCTAGCCCCTAGCCCCTAGCCCCTTGCCCCCAGCCCCCAGCCCCTAGCCCCTAACTCCTAGCTACTAGCCCATAGCCCCTAGCCCCTAGCTTCTAGCACCTAGCTACTAGCCCCTAGCCTCTAGCTGGTAGCCTGTAACTTCTAGCTACTAGCCCATAGCCTCTAGTCCCTAACTCCTAGCCTCTAGCCCCTAACTCCTAGCCCCTAACTCCTAGCTACTAGCCCATAGCCTCTAGTCCCTAACTCCTAGCCTCTAGCCCCTAACTCCTAGCCCCTAACTCCTAGCTACTAGCCCAGGGCCATATCTCCTAGCCCCTAACTCCTAGCTACTAGCCCCTAGCCCCTAGCTTCTAGCACCTAGCCCATAGCCTCTAGCCCCTAACTCCTAGCCCCTAACTCCTAGCTACGAGCCCGGGGCCATATCTCCTAGCCCCTAGCCCCTCCTGTGTTTGGAGGTGTGTGAGAGTGTTGGCTGCTCCTCCTGTGACACATGTATGTTTAATACACTTCATCATGCGGTTTTACTGCCTGTGTGAGCTGCTCTTGGGAAATGGCCAGACAGCTGCGCATCTGTACAGTGAATTTATAACATCAGAGTCAGACTGGGAATCATTTCAGCTGCAGGATGCACATGAGATGCTCAGTAGCCTGGTGCTAATAAACCTGTTTTATTAACTGCATAAACTATATGTTACATTCATTTTGAAACAGAAGTCTATATTGTGGAAATGTCCCAAAACATTTCTCAATGGCAACATTCAGCTTTTGCAAAAATGTTTGACATGACTCAGTTTAATTAGAGCTGCTCCTGTTGATAACTACAGAACTGTAAGGTTGATAACCCGTCCATGTGTGCATGAGTGCATGTGTGCGAGTATGTGCGTGGGATTTTTAATTCCACTGTCTGACGTGTTGCAGTCAAAAATATACAGTATAAGAACATTACCAGGATATAATTTCCCTCCATTGTTGAACCTATATAATATTGTTCAGGATATTAGATTTACAGTCGCCATATGTATTTAACAGAAACGTCTGTTTTTCAAATGAATATGCAAATGTAAATAATTTATTTAAGTATATTTGAATATGCATGAGCATTGATGTTGTCCTCTCTGTGACACTGGCACTGTCCTGCGCAGGTCTCTTATCAGAGTTTATTGAGCTTCATTTACAGAGTTCCACCCACACAATATCTGTGATTATGTACACCTTAAAGCCCACTCAGAATAAAATATATTATGTACAATGTGCACATTACCATACGCATAACAGGCGAGTTTCACACACATAGTCTTTTACACTGAATCATTTGTTATGCTGTAGTACTGATATGCAGTGTGGTTTGGATGGTAAATCAGTTATGGAGTCTTCCTTCCTCCAGATGGGTCTTCAGAGTGTCTGAAAAACAGAATGGGTCACATGATAATCTGTACCGATTGGAATCTATCACTACACTGTAACCAGTTTCTCAACCAATGTACACATTCACAAATTCGCTGAAGGTGTATAGAACCCTGCCCTCTTCAAAACACACACTTTGTCAATATATGCTTGATTGGCCAAACTGGCCTTGCACTGCCTGTGCAGGTGGATTCTTAGCCAATCATATTATTATTTGGTCTCTTATGCCCCGCCCCAGGGAGCTCCTCACTGAAGCTTCCAGTGATTTGTGTTACAAAAACTCTGGAATTTGTACAAGATTGCAAATCCAGGAAGTGTGAACCCACCAATGGGAGCTGGTTGATTAGCTCGTCCCCTGTGACATCATCGTAGGTTTCCTGTAAGGCAGGTTTGGTCTTCCTGTGTTCCTCTTCGATATTCGGAGGGTCTTCTAGACTGTAGGAGAAGAGAAAGAAAGGTTATAAGTATAAGTGTGATGCAACCAAAAATGCAGCTTGTGTTCAAGAAGAGATGTGTCTGCTTCTCACTAACTATAGGCAAAGTCATTTATGATTGATTATTATTATTATTATTATTATTATTATTTGTTTGCTTCGCAATCATCATTATCCAGGTTGACTTCCTTGATTGCAATCTCTGGGTCTCATGTATTTATAGATCCATTTCTTTACTGATATGCATATCATATACATATATTCATATGATGCATATTATAGGGTGGGTACCTAGTATGGGGCGATATAGCTCAGGAGGTAAGACTGATTGTCTGGCAGTCGGAGGGTTGCCGGTTCAAACCCCGCCCTGGGCATGTCGACGTGTCCTTGAGCAAGACACCTAACCCCTAACTGCTCTGGCGAATGAGAGGCATCAATTGTAAAGCGCTTTGGATAAAAGCGCTATATAAATGCAGTCCATTTACCATGTTGCAGTCCTGCCCTGTTTCAACCCCCATTACCCCGCCCCCCACCCCCGACCCCCCCTGTCCCCCCCGCACTGTTTCTTCCCCCTGCCCTACCCCCCCACCCAAACTTCGCCCTGCCCCCCCCTTAAGACCCCGCTGCTCTGGCTCACCTGCGTTTCCCTGTCAGCATGGAGTCCAGGTATTTTTTCACGGCCATCTGTTTGCGGAAGCGGCTGTAGTTGTCTGTGAAAACAGCGTCAGAGTGCCGCTTGGCTGGAGCCTGCTCCTCCGTGATGTCATCACTGAAAAGGTCAACACATGATGTCATCAAAGGTCCACATGTAAGGTCATCCATATATAGTAAAGTGTTGATTTCAACAGCTTATAAGAGCCCAATAGGGGTCAAATGTACTAAAAACTATTTTAGTTTTTAAAATGGGGTCAGTGTTGTTTTAGCACTGTGTAAAAGGTCAACACGCATTCAACCAATGGCACAAAGACCAACAGTGTGTGTTCTGTTCTGTTCGTTTAAAAACTGCTCTTCAGATATCTGCCGTTACATATGTTCAAACCGGTTTCTATGGCAGCGAGAGGCGTTTCTGCTCTGGAAGCAGCATCAATCAGATATTCAGTCTTTTTCTTGAGTCTGGGATACAGAGGAAATTTAAGCAGAATATAACTGATCCACTGTAAATTATATAATTAGGGGTTTAGGTGGAACAGAAACCAGAGGTGGTCCAGGATCAGATAGATAGATTAGGGACCAAACCTCTTCATCTGAAGTGGAAACTGGGTGTGTAAAGCATTTCCTTCATGCTAATCAGGACAGAAAGGTCTCGCTTATGTGAGAGTAAGGATGGAGGCAGACTGACTCATATTTATGTGTACATCAAAGTTCAGGTAAAACTATGGAATCTGGAACTTTTCTAGACTGTCACAATGCCCAGCATATACTGTTATTCAATATCAAAGAACAGTCTCTAAAATGGATATAAATGAAGCAAATACATTCAGATCTGTTGGAAGTATTTACAAATACAAATGTTAAATATTTTTTTCGTGTAAGCCTTTGAAAACCTGTGTTTTGAATTTAGAATTTAAATTTTTGATGTATTTGAAAATAGTTTTTAATGTTATCAGTGACCCCATTTGAAATAAGTACCAATGCAACATCCACTGGCTTAGTTTTACTCTGTTTGTATCATAAATTAGTAGAAAATATATACTATTAGAATAATACGTACAGTAATCATTTTGTAATAAAATAGATTGGAACAAAAACGCCTGACTGAAATAGAATTTTAGGGGAGTGTTTTAAAATACATTAAATACGTTCGGACGGAAAATTTAGATTTTTCCACCCCAAATAGCATTTGAAGACACGATAATAAGCAGTGGTTCTGTTTCGAAAACATTCAATTACACAAGACCATGCATTTAAAATATTTAAATCCCAATTTTACCTGACTCGCTTTCCGATCAAAGAATCTAGGTACCGTCTGGCGGAAATTTGCCCCAGAAGTTTGCTGTATCCGCTTGTAAAGAGACCGTCTGCATGTCTTGTGGGCCTTAAAGTAAATAAACCAGAGTAGGCTACGTGTTAAGAGAAACTACATTTTCGTCTTTGAAAACAGACCAAACACTGAAATCAAAATATAGCAAACCTCCGTAAATGGTTAAAGTCAAACGCGTGTCTGTTAATCTCGTGTGATAGGCTACTGTTGACGTAAATAATAATTGACTGTGCTTTTGTAATTTTAAGCGTAAAGCACGAGGCAAACATTGTCTTTAAACATTTATTTGGAGAACATTTGCACTTTTAATGTTTAAATTAGTTCTGACCAATATTGTACTTCGGTAGCCTACTGCAAGAACTACAAACCTCGACAAGCAATAACGTGTCGTACGAAAAGCCAATGGTGTAAAGACTTACCTCGCTATTATGTCAGATAATTCATAGTAAAGTTTGTAATTTTCTGGGAGTGAATCGGATGAGCTCTTTGTCCAGTTGTTCTCGTTATCTCCATCGATGTTTCCCAACCTACAGATCGAGCGTTGTATTGCATTTCCATGCGAATAAGAAATGATAAACTACGCGTAAGACAACAGTTGAAAGGAAAATACTTCTCATAATTAATTTATACAAGCAGTTTAATAGAACTAAATTATTATCCAATTGATAATCGTTGAAGGAATACAAAAAATTTAAAGTTACATTATTACAAAGTGCATGCAGTTGAAACTGATACCACAAGTAGGACCCCTGTATAGAACTGGACTGCAATTAATTTTATCAAAAATGATTTGTAAGCTGTTCAAATTGTGATGTAAAATACAGCATTAATTCAAAACGTATTTCTTGGAGGGAGGGGTACGATTTGGACCACACTGATTTCTAAAAATTAATCTTGATGAAAAAGTTCCTACCTTGCTGATGAATGTGGTCCGATCGCTGGCAGACCCGCAGTTCTCGAGTAAAACGCACTGCACAGGGCTATCGCCAGCAGGAGCTGGGACCCGTTCCGTTGTAACATAATTTATTATCTGCAGACAGAGGTGGCCTCATTAGCGTTTAATCTTGCATTCCTCTACCTAATGACAATAGAATAACTCTACTGCCCGTTTTATAAGCATTTATTGGAGGCATATGAAAGCATTATAATCATCCAATAGCCGTTTTACATTGAAAATAAATTTGATAATTTTCTACGTATCATCAAATGTTTCAAAATTTAACGGTGACGTTATTCATCTTTAATAAATTGTGGTTCAGTATATATTATTACGGTTGGAATTCGTCCTCACTGTAACAGAGCATTCTGCGGTGACCCTCTGAGTTATGGGAGGGTTGAGCCGCGCAGGTGAGCGCGCTTTGAAGCAGGTATCGCATGGACATCTGACAAAAATGGTCAGCCCTTTGCATTATCAAAAGTATGGTTATTTCCATACTGTATTTGCTGAAATAAAACATTAACATAACAAGAGTTACGTAAATCGAATTGGTAAGGTAACATTTCGAAGTACTGTAAGGTACTGTCTTTCGAAGAATATTCAAAATAAACTGGAAAAGATCTTACATGCGCTTTGGTGAAATTCCAATGAGCGTCGGTCGCGGGAGCTGTCCGAAGTCCTGATAGCTCGGTTTTTTTACGCTATTTAACTCCGCTTAAATAGGTATCCTGCTGGGGCAGTCGTACCTTTCTGTTGATTTTTGAAAGCTACCAACGGTTTTACGCCTGTCTTTCGATTTTCGAGGGTACTTACAAAGCCCGCGGTTTTATACACCTGAGCACATTAAAAATGGCAGGAAGGTAATCAGATTTGACCAGCCGAGATACGTCATGACATGTCCCGTTGGGATGGATGCGTTCGTCATTGGCTCGCCGGTAACGTTTTTCTTATGGAAAGAGCCCATGTTGAATTTAGGTGTCTGTTCATAATGTGATGTTGAATATCATGTGCGATGATGACTCATCCTGCACAAACACAAATGAAGCCAATTCCAGTATTAAGAATAAGTACATCCGTAAGTTCCATAACTTTTAAAACACGTGGAAAGCAATGTGCCATGGGAAATATTTCTGTTCACGGAGGGAATATTACAGAAGACTTCATGGCCTCTTACAGTTATGTTATGTTTTCTTCGAACTGAAGAGGCAGCTTATTAGGTTTTACTCACGATGTCTTCTGTTGGAGGAGCACTGAAGTAAGCATGTAGTAGCTGAAACATTTACTCTGGGGTTTTCATGTACACTTTCTTTTTACACTATATTTATACAATTATTTTTACACTATAAATTTGTGATTATAATAAATGTATATTTTAGCTAGACAACCATATCCGGCCATATATGCAGGACGCGCTTTTTATTTTTCTCATCTGTTAGAGGAGAGAATCTCAGTAAATCAGACAGGAAGATTTGGGATGGGGTATTTTCACTCCAGCCCAAGATTACGCCGTGGGTAATCTCACTATGTTGGTCTGGGGACAGCGTTTCCAAGCTTAGAGCTTAGAGAATGAGCCGAATGTCAGGTAAAATTATACGCTTCAACCAGAAATGCCTGTCCAATGTAGGAGATGGAGTTTGGGTGAAACCAGCTTTTGAAGTGAAGAGAAAAGTGACAGTGAAATTATTGGACATCCCTTCCTAAGAAAATCTCTGTGCGCCGTGATTCCAGCCCTTCTTTCTGTCTGGTTAGCGTTCGTCCCCACGGCGATGCAGTCATGGCCTTGATCTCAGAACGGCCAGACTTCCTGGATAAACTGACCTTTTCCGGAGCATCACAGTGACTCAACCGCTGAACTTTTTCTCCTTCTGAGAACTGATTGGAGGAAGTGGCAGCGTATGTCAGTTTAAACATAAACCATACCCACAACACAGGGAAAACATTCATTAATAAATATTCTTAAATGCTGTTCTGTAAATATTCATCATGTATACAGTACTTATAATGTATTGAGTGTCACAACTTATGTAAATGCAGTTTTGTCCTACATCTTATTAGACAGCTTTAAAACTACAGGTCTTGTTTTTCTGGATGTGCAATTTCTCATTGGGAAGTGGTTGTGTGTCCAGGTTCATTTTGACAGAATGTAAATAAACTCCTTATTATATGGTTTTTTATTTTACACTGATACAGTGGTGTTTCCCTACGTGCATCACATATACTGTATGCAGTTATTTCAGTGCATATGCGCAGTTATTTCAGTGCATATGCGCAGCTATTTCAGTGCATATACGCAGTTATTTCAGTGCATATGCGCAGTTATTTCAGTGCATATACGCAGTTATTTCAGTGCAGTTATTTCAGTGCATATGCGCAGTTATTTCAGTGCATATACGCAGTTATTTCAGTGCATATGCGCAGTTATTTCTTCCGCAGTCCCTGAGCAGCGGAGCGCGGACAGTGCTAATGCAATCGCTGCCCAAATGAAAGGGATTACTCTGAAGCTGAGAGGAAAGGAGCCGGAGTAATTGACTGATGATGTGAAGCAGAGTCCGGCCGCAGCGCCAGGCCCAGGAAACGCTTTTGCGTTGTTTTGCCTGAATGAGCGGGGGTTATGGGTCCCTGTGGAGGATGGGGGGGCGCACCATGCGCCCAGAGCACACCGACCTGCAGCGCTTCCTCTTCCTGGTGATGTCATCACCTCCCCCTCTCTAATGTCTGAGCTCTTTAACGTCTCTGAAGCTCTGTGAGCTGCTGGAGGCTCAATGTTCTGTAAGTTTCTGTAAGAAATTTTCTCTCCCCTGCACTGCCCTGCCCTGTCCCACCCCACCCTGTCCTGCCACATTAATCGAAAATAATAATACATAGTTGCAAAGCATATTTTAAGGAGAAAGCTTTGTTTATACATATTCTACATGACCTGTGTGCTCTAATTAAAAAGCATATGACCCAGGAATGAGCCCTGCTGTACCCCTTTTCCTGGAATCTGGGGAGCCCCTCCTTGCTCTGCACAGGGGTCTCCTGTTTGCACGGAGTAGGACCCCTCCATCTGCTTTTATTAAAAAACAGAACTGTATGACTTTTTAAAATTATAGTTTGCAGAATAATTACATTTTGCGTATGAGAATAAAAGAAGTGAGATTGTCTTATTTGTTTGTGTGTTTTCTTCCACACGAGGAAAAAATATATAAAAAGGCAAACGGCACAACGTGATTGTTTTTGATGAAAGCGTACAGTCTGGGTTTAGCGGATTCAATTTGATCAATAAGTGTAGGGAGGAAGAAACTGGGCAGCTGCTTGTGTGTGAAGTGAACACATCTGGAGGCAGTAATTGGAAATAAATGGGAATATTGAAAGGAAGCATCGCCGTGATGACAGGTCTGTGATCCTGCTGGAACTGTAATATAGAAAAATAATCAAGTGAAATAACAGCTGTGGATGCATTGGGCTTTTTTTTCCATGTGGGCCAGATGAAAAGTAGAACTAGCAGGCACGGCAGGGAGGATTCTGGGAATAACACCCAGCGATGCGTGTTACTGATGTACACCAGGATCTGCCGCTGTGGACGGCCAGAGGAAAGGCTTCCCCGGTGTGGCCTGTGTGATGGACAGGGCAGAGAGTGGAACTCTCCCTCATCTCTGTAATTCAGCAAATATCTCTAATATAGCATGGTTACTCTCCCTCATCTCTGTGATTCTGCAGTTACTTTATGATTTAGTGGGGTTACTATATAATTCAGTGGGGTTACTCTGTGATTTAGGGGGGTTACTCTGTGATTCAGTGGGGTTACTCTGTGATTCAGCAGAGTTACACTGTAATTCAGCAGGTTAGGTTAAAATAAGTTAGTGCCAGAAAAGGACTGATAAATGATTATTAGGTAATTCCTCAAACACAGGCTGCTGAATTTAGCGTACATTCCTCTGTATGGGGGTGTTTTATTCCCCGGGCTCTCCTCTGTTCCTCTGCGTCTCAGCACCTTGGAGAGCTCCTGTCCCCGGGCTCCTCTGTTCCTCTGCGTCTCAGCACCTTGGAGAGCTCCTGTCCCCAGGCTCCTCTGCTGCCCTCATTACTGAGCCCCTCTTCAGAACCAGGCGGCAGGAAACAGACTCAATTATGCCGCTGTAATTGGCTCATTCCTGATCATTAAAGGTGACTCAATGCAGGGCTCGTTTGCTTTTGCCTTCAGCACTTTGAGGTTGCTGGACAAGAACATTTCTGAAGACATTTGATAAAATTTTGAATCCATACAAATATTCCTGTCATTATCTCTTTGTTTTTACCTTTTCTACTTCTCCCTCTGTTCTCCCTTTATCAGTCAATTTATATAATAGCCTTTACAGTTCCCCTTTAACATCGCACACACACATACACACACACACACACACACACACATACATACACACACACACACATGCACGCACGCAAGCACCACACACACACACACATACACACACATGCACGCACGCAAGCACCACACACACACACACATACACACACGCATGCACCACACACACACAGGCACACACGCATGCACCACACACACAGACACACACACACACATACACGCACGCAAGCACCACACACACATCCACGCACGCATGCACCACACACACACACACATGGATGGGATATGATCCTTTTCCTATGTGAGTGTCAGTAATACTGCTGTGATTTATGCACACAGTGTATCTGTGAGTGACAGTAATACTGCTGTGATTTATGCACACAGTGTATCTGTGAGTGACGGTAATACTGCTGTGATTTATGCACACAGTGTATCTGTGAGTGACGGTAATACTGCTGTGATTTATGCACACAGTGTATCTGTGAGTGACAGTAATACTGCTGTGATTTATGCACACAGTGTATCTGTGAGTGTCAATAATACTGCTGTGATTTATGCACACAGTGTATCTGTGAGTGACAGTAATACTACTGTGATTTATGCACACAGTGTATCTGTGAGTGACAGTAATACTGCTGTGATGTATGCACAGTGTATCTGTGAATGACAGAGTAATACTGTGGTGATTTATGCACACAGTGTATCTGTGAATGATAGAGTAATACTGGAGCTTCACACACATGGCTGTGAATGTGCTTCCTGTAGGTCTGTGTGCAGTGGGGCTCAATCTTCTTCTGCATTCTGCACTGAAATGAAATGATCTGTTCACATGCGTGCGTTTCAGCACAGAAACAGGATTTTTAATGTCCCTGCAGGCCCTGAACTTTTCAAAAGGACCAGCCATAATTTCCAGCTCCTTTATGTCATAATTACCACCAATAAAAAGTGGCACATTCCCTGCATGAGTCAGTAATTGACACGGAGGAAAAGCATTTACATTTAATGTTGTGGCATTTAATCAGCTCAGGCTCAGCTCTACCTGACCTTTGCAGATTATTTGCCCATTAGAGGTGGTTGAGTGTGTTTGGGTGAGCTGTGATGTTCAGTACGCTGGCCCATTAGAGGTGGTTGAGTGTGTTTGGGTGAGCTGTGATGTTCAGTACACTGGCCCATTAGAGGTAGTGGTTGAGCTATGATGTTCAGTACGCTGGCCCATTAGAGGTAGTGGTTGAGCTGTGATGTTCAGTACGCTGGCCCATTAGAGGTAGTGGTTGAGCTGTGATGTTCAGTACGCTGGCCCATTAGAGGTAGTGGGTGAGCTGTGATGTTCAGTACGCTGGCCCATTAGAGGTGGTTGAGTGTGTTTGGGTGAGCTGTGATGTTCAGTACTCTGGCCAGTAAAAAAAGTTTTCCTCAAATTCACAATAATCGCTGTTTTTGGCTGACTCCATGACTGTGACGGGCTAGAATGCAGATAAGGGCTCTTTGTGTTCAGGGTTGTGTGTGTGTTCAGGGCTCTGTGTTCAGGGTTCTGTGTGTGTTCACAGATCTGTGTTCAGGGTTGTGTGTGTGTTCAGGGCTCTGTGTTCAGGGTTCTGTGTGTGTTCAGGGCTCTGTGTTCAGGGTTGTGTGTGTTCAGGGCTCTGTGTGTGTTCACAGATCTGTGTTCAGGCACGTCTGTGGTTTCTGGTCCCTTTGCCTTTAGCTCAGTAGTAAATTATGTACATGTACATGCAGATGGTGAGGGCTGCGGGTTCTACTCCAGCTATGCCTGCAGTGGCTTGATGCTTCCCTCAGATGCATATGGTACAGGGGTCTCTACTGTTGCCATGGCAATATGTTATGAAATGTGTCAGCGCTGGTGACATCAGCATCAGTGGCAGGTCCATGATGCATGCTGTTTCCTGTGAGAGGACCTGGCCAGGGAGCTCTACAGCTGGAAGTACCAGTGAGAGTTCCACCTGTACGGCATCGGTCTGGAACAGCATTTCAGGCTCTTCAAAAAGAGCAGCGGGGCTGGTACTTCCAGAGAGCTAAATCTCCTTCAGGAAGCCCTTCAGCGTAACACACAAGCTCTCATTCAGGAAGCCCTTCAGTGTAACACACAAGCTCTCACTCAGGAAGCCCTTTAGCGTAACACACAAGCTCTCACTCAGGAAGCCCTTTAGCGTAACACACAAGCTCTAGCTCAGAAAGCCCTTCAGCGTAACACACAAGCTCTCACTCAGGAAGCCCTTTAGCGTAACACACAAGCTCTCACTCAGGAAGCCCTTTAGCGTAACACACAAGCTCTCACTCAGGAAGCCCTTTAGCGTAACACACAAGCTCTCACTCAGGAAGCCCTTTAGCGTAACACACAAGCTCTCACTCAGGAAGCCCTTTAGCGTAACACACAAGCTCTAGCTCAGGAAGCCCTTTAGCGTAACACACAAGCTCTAGCTCAGGAAGCCCTTTAGCGTAACACACAAGCTCTCACTCAGGAAGCCCTTTAGCGTAACACACAAGCTCTCACTCAGGAAGCCCTTTAGCGTAACACGTGTGTTCTTCTGTGGAATGGTGGTAGCGGAGCTGGTGAGTGACATGCAGGAATGGAAATGACTGAGAAGCGTGCTGTCTCTACAACAAGATAAGAAACGTGAAGAGCAATGCCATGCTCCCTTAAAACAGTCAATGCTGAATGATTTGAAGGTCCTTTTTGGCAATCCATCCATCCATTATCTATACCCGCTTATGCTGAGCAGTGTCGCAGGGGGTGCTGGAGCCTATCCCAGCATGCATTGGGCGAGAGGCAGGAATACATCCTGGAAAGGCTGCCAATCTATCGCAGGGCACACACACCATTCACTCACACACTCATACCTATGGGTAATTTAGAGTCTCCAATTAGCCTAACCTGCATTTCTTCAGACTGTGGGAGGAAACTGGAGTACCCAGAGGAAACCCACACGGACACAGGGAGAACATGCAAACTCCATACAGAAAGGCCCAAGCCGAGATTCGAACCCAAGACCTTTAGACTTTGTTCTGTCTCCTTGTACAGCAGGGCCTGTGTTGTGCTTTAGATCTCATACATGTAATTATTACATTTTCACAAGTGCAGTTATGTATCTACCAGAAAAACCAATCCTCTATCCTTCTATCTGTACAGTGATTCAAATGCCTGCATGAATTTATTTGGAGTAAATTAGACTTATTTTGTTTTCACAATCCAGTCCGTATTTTAATAAAATGAAGCTCAGTTTCCTGAGACTCTGATTCAGTTTTCTATTTAAAGCTGAAATCAGGATCTTGTTTTGCAAGTTTTTTCTCTGCCTTGAATTATCTCCGAACCGTGGAAATACCATCTCTCATCCGCACAGCGAAGGACTGTAGCTGATTGGCTGCGTGTCCCCGGCTCGGCAGTCCTATTAGAGTGAAGGATGTGTGGAGGATGCGTGTGCAAACGACCTTCTCCAAATCTCACTCAGAATCACACACTGCTGATTTCTGAGGGGATGCACAACTAAAGTTTCTCTCTTGTTCATCACAAGTACATGACAGAAATATAGCTATATACCATCATATACCACACACCTATATACCCTTATATACCACATACCTATATACCATTAAGTACCACATACCTATATACCCTTATATACCACATGTCTATATACCATTATATACCACACACCTATATACCCTTATATACCACATACCTACATACCCATATATACCACATACCTATATACCCTTATATACCACACACCTCTATACCCTTATATACCACACACCTCTATACCCTTATATATCACATGCCTATATACCCTTATATACCACATACCTATATACCAGTGCTAATGAAGCAGCACTGAAACTCTTTCTCAGTGCTAATGAAGCAGCACTGAAACTCTTTCTCAGTGCTAATGAAGCAGCACTGAAACTCTTTCTCACTGTTAATGAAGCAGCACCAGGTTTCAACCAGGTCACCCAAGAGGATATGGTTTCTGTATTTATTAACACATCCTTGAAGCCAAAGGGAAGGGTTAATGCACTCAGTTTCTCTGCTGAAGCCCATCAGCTTCCAGCATTTGGTTCTTAAATCTTTATCAGTATATGAAATGAGGCAATGCACAAAGCATAAACACACGTTGTTACTGAATCCAAACGTCACAGTTATATCACACTGTGTAGCCTGGGCAGCAGGCCAGTCCAGCTCCTGCCCTGAACACACTTGTGCCGTCTGTACCTGGTCACCTGTGCCGTCTGTACCTGGTCACCTGTGCTGTACCTGGTCACCTGCGTGTGAGTTTCACTGCTGGACTGTAGAGGAACAAACCTGTGGTGGACGGTTTTCAGAGGAGAGTTTTTCTTTCTGGGATCTTTTCACTTGACAGAGGTTTCAGACACAAGCTGAGCTTGTGTAGACAGCTGTCAATCAAAACTGGGAGAAAATATAACAGAAAAAAGTTGCTGTGGGAGCATGTGCCCTCTTTACAGCGACTGTCTGGTGTGAGCATAGGTCTGTTTTTGATTAGGACCAGACAGAGAGGAAGGCAATCTCCCTACTTTAAAAAAAAAAAAGGAAGGAAAAAAAGAAAGATTCACCTCACATACATAAAATGGCCTCAATGACCTTTTGTACTTAGTGAAACTTGCGTGTGCTGTCTGTCTGGGGCTAAATGAGTATTTAAATACGCTGCCTCAGACTTGAAGAAACACTGAGTGGCATTGCTTTGGAATACAGCTTGTTTAATTTGTGTGAGTTGAAATTGCCAATATTTCATGTACAGTAACTTGGCATAGTTTTATTTTCAATACTTTTGATGGCAGGCCTAGATTTTCCCACTTTGAATGAATGACTTATAGACAGTGCTTTGCATGTGTAAGTAACTTGGCATTTTTGCACGTTGAAAGCGTGTTTTTCATCAGATCCATTTAACCCGCCTGTGGTTTTGCGGTTTTTACGGCGCGTCGAGTGACATTTGTGTGAATGGAAAGAAAGGTACTTTCCGGAGCCTCTTCTATGAGGACCACGTCAGATGTTATGTTGCAGCCCGGTCTAAATTAGTCTTTTTCTTATTGGCCTTAAGAAGCCTAGCCAGAATGCGAAGAATGGCAACAACGCACGCTTCCTGAAGTTCTGTTATGAATGGGTTATTCTGCGTCATTTTGTGGCACTCAGGCGGAAATTACATTTATGACGTCACAAACGCACGCACACACGTGCAGCAAAGCAAAAAAAATTACATGAAGAAAGTCACACAAAGTTAAAAACATAATAAATGAAAAGAGAGCACTATAAAGGTCAATGTAAACGTTATTGTCCCAAAAAAGCAAAAATCAAGTGCTCGTAGTGTACAAAAAAGTACAGTAATATATAACAGTAAGATATAATAAAACAAGGATAAAAAATAAAATAAAACGGCAACACGAAGCAGTAAATAAAACGGGATAAGAACGGCCATAATGGTAGACGTGAACAGAAAATACATTATTGGTAAAAGTGTGTAGTATGATCCGCAGTCCAGGCTCTGATCAGGCTTCGGAGGTGTGCGGTGAGGTGTGTAAACCAGGTGCTCTGTCGGACCCGCATGCGAAAGCAGGGCATGCAAATTCAAACCAAACACTATTGATTATATGAAGTAATCTAAATTTTAAAAATCAGAACATTTTAAACATGCATAGGTACATCCTCAGATTCTCCGCTTATTTTGTTTTTGAGCAACAGACCACAAGCATTGGATTTCTCTGATGTACCGGAAGCGTGTTTAACCTATGTTATAAATACAAGAAGCACGGCTCTGCAAAGAGGACATTAAACCAGTTTCTGTTGCGCTGTGGGGTACATGCGCCCCCTGCTGGTGAGAATTTCTGTTGCACACTCTTCAATTTCAGTTCAATTCAATTCACTTCAATTCAATGCTTTTCTCCACACGGGGCAATTTATTTGGATAACATAACGTATGCACAACACAACAGTTATGTGTCAATAAAAAACCCAAGTAACATACATTTGAAGTGTAAGGTAAAATATTTGTTTCTTGCTATATAAAATACAGTGAAAAAATACAAATAGAGCATTATAGATCAATGACGAATATTGTGTATGAGTGTGAAGCAGGGCTTTCCTGCAAAAGAGCATCCGTGCTCAGCGAACCTACCCTGGGTAAATAAAGGTTAAAATTTAAAAAATAAAATAATAATAATAAAAATCATTGATCTATAAAACACAGTTTGTCAAGAAAAGGTGTAACTCTCGTGTTTACCTGTAAGTCAGTGTTGAGGACATGTTGAGTGAATACAGGCCATTGTCATTAATCTTTTCAGGGAGCATATAGTATTTCCAGAATGTTATCATTTATACTGAGTTGAATATAATTTTTCTAATGGCAATATGATATCAAAACGTTTCACTGTTAATCTGACCCTGCATGAAACATTTTACGCTGCAAACATGTACTATTTGGCTTTCTCTTTAATGATCGACACTCAAGTGTTCTAAAAGTGAAAACGCCTTAGAAATAACTACAGTCTTAACTGGCGTTTTGGCACCATCTAGCGGTCAAGCGTAGTCATAACCTTTACAGTTTTTGTGGCGTCCTGACTTATGCGGTCAGAATTGTCTCCGTTTGTCCGTCTGTGAAGATTACTTCCTGCTTCAGAAAGGTTGATATGTGATTTGTGCAAGCTCTGCACATTGCAAAGCACTCACTGATAAAAATGCAATTATTACAACAAAATCAGTTGGAAGATAGCCCTTTAACCTTGCAGTCATAAGCGCATTGCATGAACCTTGCACTTTCTGATAAACCATTTGCCATGTCCTCAGCCTGAAAACTGGATCGGTGCCAAACCCACTTCACATTCTTATATTGCTGTAATCAGGTTGGACCCAATGTGATGTGAAGAGGAAACAAACCTGTCTGTATGCTTCTTAGATACCTGCCTATGTGCTTCTTAGATACCTGCCTGTGTGCTTCTTAGATACCTGCCTGTGTGCTTCTTAGATACCTGCCTGTGTGCTTCTTAGATACCCGTCTGTGTGCTTCTTAGATACCTGTGTGTGTGCTCCTTAGATACCTGTGTGTGTGCTTCTTAGATACCTGTGTGTGTGCTCCTTAGATACCTGTGTGTGTGCTTCTTAGATACTTGCCTGTGTGCTTCTTAGATACCTGCCTATGTGCTTCTTAGATACCTGCCTGTGTGCTTCTTAGATACCCGCCTGTGTGTGCTTCTTAAATACCTGTGTGTGTGCTTCTTAGATACTTGCCTGTGTGCTTCTCAGATACCCGCCTGTGTGCTTCTTGGATACCTGCCTGGCTATAGTTGTAACTGAATGTGTGCATTCAGCCTAAAGCCTCATTTATACTGTCGCACCCTTTCGACAAGTACCTCGTTTCTGTTTGAATCATTGTGGGGATGAGTAGTGTGTGTGTGTGTGTGTGTGTGTGTGTGTGTGTGTGTGTGTGTGTGGATGAGTAGTGTGTGTGGATGAGTGGTTCTATGGGCTCTTTGTGGGGATGAGTAGTGTGTGCGTGTGGGGATGAGAGGTGTGTGTGTGTGTGTGTGTGTGTGTGTGTGTGTGTGGATGAGAGGTTATATGGGCCCTTTGTGGGGATGAGTAGTGTGTGTGTGTGTGTGTGTGTGTGTGTGGATGAGTAGTGTGTGTGTGTGTGTGTGGGTGGATGAGAGGTTATATGGGCCCTTTGTGGGGATGAGTAGTGTATGTGTGTGTGTGTGTGTGTGTGTGTGTGTGTGGATGAGTAGTGTGTGTGTGTGTGTGTGGGTGGATGAGAGGTTATATGGGCCCTTTGTGGGGATGAGTAGTGTGTGTGTGTGGGTGGGTGGATGAGAGGTTATATGGGCCCTTTGTGGGGATGAGTAGTGTGTGTGTGTGTGGGTGGATGAGAGGTTATATGGGCCCTTTGTGGGGATGAGTAGTGTGTGTGTGTGTGTGTGTGTGTGTGGATGAGAGGTTATATGGGCCCTTTGTGGGGATGAGTAGTGTGTGTGTGTGGGTGGATGAGAGGTTATATGGGCCCTTTGTGGGGATGAGTAGTGTGTGTGTGTGTGTGGGTGGATGAGAGGTTATATGGGCCCTTTGTGGGGATGAGTAGTGTGTGTGTGTGTGTGTGGATGAGTAGTGTGTGTGTATGTGTGTGGATGAGAGGTTTGTGTGTGTGTGTGTGTGGATGAGAGGTGTTAACCAGAAAATGTTTCCCCTCCATCTCTGCTGACGCATCAGCAGTCTGAGAATTCCACCCCTGCGATAGTAAAGCAGTTTGCTTCTTACACCTCATTTGGGTTTTAATGTGCTGGAGCTTAGCACAGTGGTAGCTAATGGGGTTCATTATTCTGTAGCAATTTAATTTAACCTTTTTATTAAAGAAGCTGTATCTCCACATTACCCACTGAGATGCGCATATCCGGTCAGATTTTTTTTTAACTTATCAAAACGTTTTCTGTGCTAGAAAATCATACTGTTTAACACTTAATATGTCTGAAAACAAAAATTTGCTTAATAACGAAAGTGTGTACAATAGATTCTGACTACAAAATCCAAAAGCATGTCCATTCTCGTTCTGTTAATCAGTGTTTAGACTATCCTTTGTAGTCAATAAACCTTTCTGATGTTATTGTGTCGGAAGCATATGTACCCAGTAAAGCGGTAGAATTAGGGTTAAATATATGAGAACTGACTTAAGGCAGTGGCGCTGTTGTAACAGAGCACCACCAGCAGGGAGAGTCGTTAACAAAGAAACGGGGAGTTTTCGAACACGGAAATAAACTGCTCCAATAAACTGCGTAGGTCACTCCCCGTGTCTTATTGAAGGGGAAATTTATTTTATTTACTAAGAGTTTTTGTTTGTAGGATTGATGTTTCGGCACAATTTCCTCTATTTGTAATCTGCTATTCTGAGTGTGCGTTTTGTGTGGTTTATACTTTTTTTCACACGTAATTCAGCGATTCTCTCTTCTTATTTTATATGTTTGAAATTGTTCTGCCTTTTCATTTATTTAAGCTACTGTAGAAGAAAGGGACTTCCAGATGTACAGCATATTTTGCAAATCTGTGGCCCAAGATGAGTGATAAGATTTCAAATATAATCTTTATATTGTTACATAGCTGCACATACTGATAAATAAAATGTCATTAAAATAACGTTATTCCGAGTTTCCTAGCCCGTAAAAAACGGCTATATTGCCATGTGAAAATTATGAGATTTGCGGAATGCTGTCGTACTTTCGAGTGCGTAGTGGAATTTTGTGTTGCATACAGTATAGAAGTTTAAATAAGCCAAGCTTTACGAATACAAATAATTTACATTGGGAAAATATGTACATTATTTTTGTTTAAAAAGTTATTCCCAGCAAGCTCATTATTTAGTGTTACCTTTTTAAGTGTTAATTTAAAATGTTATTTTATGACAATGATTTTTACAAGTAATAATATATTTTTTAAATATTGGTCGTTGCATTCATGAAAAATTTAACGATTTAACAATATAAATGTGTTTAATTTAAATATATGTTATTTAATATAGTTTATATTTATATAAGTTTTGTTGAGTAAATATATAGTCAATGTACAAAATATATCAAATGCTTTCGGTTTCATTTGAATTTTTTGCAACCAGAATTTTTTCATTTAAGAAAGTTGCCTAAATGGTTCCCCCTGTTTTTCATCAATTGTAAAGCGCTTTGGATAAAAGCGCTATATAAATGCAGTCCATTTTGTTTAATCACATAGCATACACAGTCAAATAGTTTGCAGCTTATTTAAAGGGAGATGTGAAATTTTGTATGAATGTACAGCTACCTGACAATAATAGTAAATATAAAATATTAAAATGTAAAAACATTTATAACATTTTAAAAGCTGATGTATAATTTGTAAAACTGGACCACATTAAAGCTATACACTCTATTTGTATACTGTATTTAACAAATATCTACATATTTTATCCAATTTTAAATAAAGTTTTAATGTGATTTTTAGTGAAAAACATCAGTATGCTGGCTGTCTCAGTGTGGTGTGGGGTGGACACACACTCATTTATACAACAATGAGGAAAAGGTTTTCAAATCAAACCAAAAAGTGTTTAAAACTTTTTAAAGTTTTAGGTTTCTTATGAAATTGTACAATATTTTTTTGCTGATTAAAGTAATGCATTGTCTCCTGAAATATCAAATGGCAATTGAACTGTTCTTGCTTGCAGTTATTAGATTAGGGCAGGTTTGGCTTGCTGTGCAAGGGCTAGTCTGAATGCATAGATCTGCAGTTCTGCAAGATGCAAAACACATTTACTGCTTTACAAGCAGGATGAAATAGTGTGACTCAGTGGGTGGAATAAACACTCAAGAAAATTAGCAGCATGTCTGGCGGAGCAGCACGGTCTGTACAGTGGGGTGGGTGGAATAAACACTCAGGGAAATGAGCAGCACGGTCTGCACAGTGGGGTGGGTGGAATAAACACTCAGGGAAATGAGCAGCACGGTCTGTACAGTGGGGTGGGTGGAATAAACACTCAGGGAAATGAGCAGCACGGTCTGTACAGTGGGGTGGGTGGAATAAACACTCAGGGAAGTGAGCAGCATGTTGGGGGAGCACCCAGGTGTCTGAGTGACAGGAGCAACTGCTCTGACCTTCGTGGCTTCTGTGAGATGAATATGTTAATTAGTTCCTGGGCCTGTACTGCATGTCCTACACATGTTTATATGTGTAAGTCTGCAGTTCTTTTTCAATTTTCACCATTGGAATGAATATGTTTTTGTAAACCCCCTTGAAAGTATCATCTGAATTTCTACACAAACAAAATTATTGTAATAATTATAATTATCAGTAGTTGTCATTATTAGTTGTAGTGGGTAAGAATAATTTCCATATACTCATAAAATAACGATTACCATTGCAAATGCTTTGGGTTTTTTGTTATTGTTTGGTTGCTATGACACTGGGGGGTGTTTGACTAGCTGTCATGGCTGTGTTTCAGGATTGTGGGAAGCACACACCCACACTGACTCAAACGCCATGAACCTCCTGCCCATAGCTGTGGGCCAGGATGTGTGTGTAACTGTGGGCCAGGATGTGTGTGTAGCTGTGGGCCAGGATGTGTGTGTAGCTGTGGGCCAGGATGTGTGTGTAGCTGTGAGCCAGGGTGTGTGTGTAGCTGTGGGCCAGGATGTGTGTGTAGCTGTGGGCCAGGATGTGTGTGTAGCTGTGGGCCAGGATGTGTGTGTAGCTGTGAGCCAGGATGTGTGTGGGTTTGAATGCACTGATGCCACCGGAGTACTGCACTTATAAATGTCAGACAAACGTCAATTTCTCTTCAATACTGCACTCCGTTTGACTCTAAATAATGTCACTGGCTCTTTAGAACCCACCAGCTCTCCTTAGGTTCCCCCAGGGAGTGTGAGAATATTAAGACTTTCTGTCACTGTTTGCTGCACCCTTCACTCCACACAGGGGACTGAAGAAAATAAACATTTTTCACAACACTTTCACACTTTAACTCGTCAACACTTCACACACAGTCTTTCTGTCACTCCAGTCTGCAACATACATACCTAGACTGAACAATACTTTTGAAATAGTTTGTATTTACATTGTAAATGAGTCCAAAAATAATATTTAGTTTATTATTATTATTGTTGTTGTTGTTGTTGTTGTTAAGAATAATAATAATGATAATGATAATAATAATGATAATAGCAGTAGTAGCACCAGTAACAGTTGTACTACAGATTTAAAAAAAAAAATACATCGGATGAATCCGTCCAATAATAATACACGTTGGAATAGTCAATATAAAAATCTGTTAAGGTAAGTTAAGGCAATATTAGCGATATTTTCTCTTACTCTATAAAACCTCGAATTTGCCGAAATTTCCGATTAAAATAAAAATTAATGAATGCACATTAATAAAATGAATGTGCTCAACGGAAATGGCCAAATGGTTATCGATTACTCATGACGTGAATTAATGCGTGCGCCAGGGTTCGAACTTGTGGTTTGCTACAGATAGAACGCAGTGTGTGTCTGTTTGTTTCACAGCAGTAACGCTATATGGACTGAGAAATTCATGTGATTCAAAATGATGACTGAACAGTCATTTGGAAACTAATTGTAACAGTACCGGCGGTTTGTCGGTCAGAAAAAAGTGTGCTCGTCTTCAAAAAACGACTCGTGGCCAAGGTGTTGCCCGTTGACTAACGCGCGCTGTAGGCGAACCCCTGACTGAGTGGGCTCGAGCTCTATTTATGCGCTGTGCACGCACCCGCGTGCTCTCAGTCGTGGAACGGATCATTTGAACGACGTTCCTTTTTTTGCATTTTTATATTGAGATAAATGAGATAAACCAGGATACTATCTTTGTATAAATTATATTGTTTGTAATTATTATGGCTCTAACGAAAAAATGCAGACTTACAGTAGCCTAATTCATAACATCAACGCAATATAGGCTATGACGATCCTTTAAAAGGAACACAAATAGTTTCATCTAGCCTATTCATGTATCAACTGCGCGCGGGTTTACGTGTTAGTTTACAGGTTTATATAAAGTTATGATAAATATTCAGATAATTATGAAATCAGATATAATTTTTCAGTTAATATTTTTATTAATATGTCTCCTGTGCGACAATAATCACTGGCAAACGATAGCGTTTTCTATGCGTTTTATTTGCAGCGGAATGCTGCTGGTCGTTTCTGCGAACATCGCTTTATTTTGTGTTGTAATTTTTCCACGGAAGCGAACTATATTTCCTATAATTATTAGTTCACGTGCTTATTTGCTTCGTTTTGAATAATGAAAGCGGGAGAAAGTCTGTCCGCGGCTGAAACCTTGAAGCTGACCGAAGATCGTCTTCAGTAGTGTAGTGGACGGGTTTCTGACTCGGCTAAGTTTCGAAAAAAATGCTTAAATAAATAAAATAAAACTTAAAAACAGTAATATTTCATGTTACAATTTTACTGTTTGGTTCTCAGGCTAGATATTTTGCTTTTAGCGTTTTGCTACATAAATTTGCACTTGACCATATATCACAATATTGATGCATTCAGTTTCAACATATAGGCTAGACCTATCACACGAAATAATTTATATTTCAAATGTTAATCAGTTGTTACATTATTTTCCTTGATTAGTTTATTTATCTTTATATAAACTGTCACTTGGGTTTACGTGGCTTTCGGTTTACTCCTGTAATAGTTTTTTTTTTTTTTTAAATTAACGTTAATACAACATTTAGCGATTAATATTGAAACTTTGAGGGTTTGGGTGATAATATTAGCTACCGCCGTAGAGGGGAATTTTGCCTACTACACGAAACCGTTATTTCACAACCTACTCATTTTCGATTGGAAAGGTTAACAGAAAGATTAGACGTTTTTAGGTCGTAAACACGCAAGCAGTTTCTAGTTGTTTTGCGAAAACAACTGAAGTGCACAATTTAAAGGTCTCTATCCTAATCTGAAAAAATGGCATAAAGATTAAACTGATGCAGGCTATAGTTGTATAGGCTAATTGTTTTTTTTTTTTTTGAGGCTGAAGAATCCTAATACTTTAATGACCTGTAAGTAGTAAACTACCTGATATATTTTCAGGAAGCCCCTGATTTTGTGGATGTGTTTGTTTTGAGCCTGCTAGCCTTTTGAACAATAGCGAAGGACCAATATTGCTAATATAATATTTTAACATGATTAAAGTACTTCTTTTCTGCCATTCATCTATGGTACTAGATTTAAATAAATTAAATTCCAAAATTATTGTAAATGTTACACCTATTGCCTCCAGTCAATAGGAACTGTGATTTCACAAATGCAAAATATCTGTAATAAAATTTACATAATTACATTGCATTTTTTATATATATATATATTTTTAAAAAAATCTCATCCCTGAAAGATTTCTGTATGAGAAAACAAACTCTCCTGAAACTCCTCCATCCAGATTGGTGTAAGTATGTAAGTGTGTGTGTAATTGTTAGTGTATAAGTGTGCGAGTGTGTATGTGTAAGTGTGTTTAGAAGTGTATAAGTGTGTATAAGTGTGTGTGTGTGTGTGTAAAGTGTGTGTAAGTGTATAAGTCATTGGTCTCTCTCTCTCACTCTCTCTCTCTCTCTCTCTCTGTCTCATTTGAATGGCGATGTTGGCGGCCCATGATGGCAGGGCGAGGGATGATGTCATGACAGTAGGTGACAGGGGAGTGTTCTCACCTGATGATTGATGTCCTGCTTTTCTGAGCCCATCCCATCTGACCCCTGATCACATTTGCTATCCCTGCTTACACACCCACTGAAGTTGTGTAAAGGGGTGGGTGTCAGGTGCGTTTTTTTCTTTGCCCTTTATAAATGGCCTTCCTTAAGTGGCCTCCATCTGTTCAGCTGCTGAGCTGCTAAAGCACCATGTGCTTTCACTCTGAGGATAAAGTGTAGTGCACATGCTCTCTGTGTCCTTTTGCTCAGGTGTCAGAAAGAGCCAATCTATCGCCACCCAGTCCCCAATATTTCACATCTCTTTGACTCAATGTCTATACACCTGTATTCTCTCTATAAAAAGAAAATTCGCAAAATAATATAAGAAATTGAAAGATAGTATTAAAGGTTAGTTTTACACGAAATGGCTAAAACAAAAGTTAACAAAAGTTTTGACTTTTTTAAAGCATATTTGTGTGCTTTCTTAATTGTGCTCATTTAATTTTTTTATTCTATTGTTTTTATTATCGAACACTGTGCTTCATGATTCCTGTTTATATTTATGTCATTGTGCATTTAAAGTTAAAGTAGCATTTAAAGTACCAGTTTTGTGAAAGAAGGTGTGCACGTGTTTATCAATATGAATTGAATTCTGGAAATATAGGTTTGGATTTTTTGTGCAACCAGGTTACATTTTTAATTAAAATATGTTATTCAGCAGTCTGGTGAATGCTTATATGATGTAATGGAAATAATCCTTAAATCAATAATTTGATAAAAGTTAAATATTCTCAGTACACTTCTTATTACAGTGGATTGTAGCAGTACTGTTTTACTCATATTGAGTGTAAAATGGATTTTGAGTTTAAAGTAAAACAAGTGAGTATAATATATCTGTAGGCCTGTGTTTCTGTCCTTTGTTTTGTAACGTCAGTCCGTGAAACACTCCGCTTCCTGAAGGATGAATCGGTCATTACTCAGTGTTCAGAGCATATTTTTACTGCAGATAATCCGGCAGGTTCCTGCGAATAGCTCTGAGCTTGAGTCTCGATTTGTCTGTGGTTTCTTATGATGTGAGGCATGGTACCAGTAAAATGAGAGGGTTGTTTTTGGTCATTTCCTGTTCCCGTCCCTCCCTATCTCAGGATGTCAGCGTCACAGTTCCTGCATGTCCAGTATTCTCTTTCTCTTACGTGTCAGTTTAACCCCTCTCTTTAACCCGCTTGTGCAGAAATAAAGAGCAGAATAAACTAAAATACATAAATGCTGTTCTGATCTACAGTCATACCGATGACTTCATGGTAGCTGCTACACTTTCAAAATAAGGCTGTCGTCCTATTGGAGAGAAATCATTAATCTGCTCTGATCAATGAGCTGACTGGCTGATAGAGTGTCTGTGTCATAAATAATTCATGACACTCAGTCTGTCACCAGTAAATGTCCTCATAACGGATTGTTTCTGTCGCGTGAGCGATGTTTTTTAACAGTCCGTTTGTTCTAAAAGCAGCTGAGAGCTTGCAGGAGCCCTTTTCCTTCCCGCCCCTCAGGTTAGACTCCTGATTAATGCTCTGAGCCGTGTGTTAAAACCTGCAGAAACACTCCCAACACAGCCTCCCCGTCGGCTCCATCAGGTGACCTGGTCCAGGAGCTCTGTTTCACTGAACACGCAGAAAATACATGTGTTCAAATTATCTATGCGTGCATGGACTTCATCTAACAATTAATATTTCCAGTGTAATGAACTTTAGAATTATTTTGACTCTTATATGGTTTTTGTTGTTGGTGTTCTTGCTCAAAATGGCAGCTGGATAAGCAGCTCACTCTAGTGCAGACCGTTTGATATGTGCTCATACGTGCTCACACTCGATAGCACACGCCTGCATGCATGCTCACACTCGATAGCACAAGCCTGTATGCATGCTCATACTCGATAGCACATGCCTGCATGCATGCTCACACTCGATAGCACATGCCTGCATGCATGCTCACACTCGATAGCACACGCCTGCACACACTCGATAGCACATGCCTGTATACGTGCTCACACTCGATAGCACACGCCTGCATGCATGCTCACACTCGATAGCACACGCCTGCACACACTCGATAGCACATGCCTGCATACGTGCTAGCACTCGATAGCACACGCCTGCATGCATGCTCATACTCGATAGCACACGCCTGCATACGTGCTAGCACTCGATAGCACATGCCTGTATACGTGCTCACACTCGATAGCACACGCCTGCATGCATGCTCACACTCGATAGCACTTGCCTGTATACGTGCTCACACTCGATAGCACACGCCTGCATACATGCTCACACTCCATAGCACATGCCTGCATGCATGCTCACACTTGATAGCACACGCCTGTATACGTGCTCACACTCGATAGCACACGCCTGTATACGTGCTCACACTCGATAGCACATGCCTGTATACGTGCTCACACTCGATAGCACATGCCTGTATACGTGCTCACACTCGATAGCAGATGCCTGTATACGTGCTCACACTGTATATGTATGTGTGTGCTCAAAAGCAGAATTTTAGATTCTGAATACTGGTGTTTGTTAAAAGTTAGCAAACTGTGGGACCTTTAATGGTATGTAAAGCAATAAACTGTTTTCAAAACATATCTGACTCAAAAAAATGCACAGCACTCATTCTGTTCCTCCCCCTCTTGTCTTCAGTGAAAAAAAATGCAGGATGTTGTGCAACTGTTGTCCAGAGAACAAAAAGATCCATAAAGAGTACCTTTGTGTTATATTCTCATTCTGCATTTCACACAAACCAATGATAGAAAGCACATGAAACTGGATGGGAAAAATTACTGTCTGCAAAGAACATAACTCGTTAAATAGGTGGATATTCAGTTAGATATGTGGAAGTTCTAGGTAAAAGTTCTGTTAGAGGTTCTGTTTGATCGACAGGAGTTCTGTTCATCAGCTAGAAGCTCTGTTCAATATGTGGAAGTTGTATTACAGGTTCTGTTTGATAGATAGACTGTTTGTTGGGTTGAAGCTCTGTTTGTTTGGTAGAAGTTCTGTTCGATATGTAGTTCTGTTTGATCAGTAGAGGATGTGTTTGGTAGGTAAAAGTTCTATTTGATAGGCAGAGGTTGGTAAAGTAAGTAAAGACTCTATAGAGCGGCTCAGTCAGTAAAGACTCTATAAAGCAGCTCAGTCAGTCAGTAAAGTCTCCATAGAGCAGCTCAGTCAGTAAAGACTTTATAGAGCGGCTCAGTCAGTAAAGACTCTATAGAGCAGCTCAGTCAGTAAAGACTTTATAGAGCAGCTCAGTAATTAAAGACTCTATAGAGCAGCTCAGTCAGTAAAGACTTTATAGAGCAGCTCAGTCAGTCAGTAAAGACTCCATAGAGCAGCTCCGTCAGTAAAGACTTTGTAGAGCGACTCAGTCAGTAAAGACTTTATAGAGCAGCTCAGTCAGTAAAGACTCTATAGAGCAGCTCAGTCAGTAAAGACTTTATAGAGCAGCTCAGTCAGTAAAGACTTTATAGAGCAGCTCAGTAATTAAAGACTCTATAGAGCAGCTCAGTCAGTAAAGACTTTATAGAGCAGCTCAGTCAGTCAGTAGACTCCATAGAGCAGCTCAGTCAGTAAAGACTTTGTAGAGCGACTCAGTCAGTAAAGACTTTATAGAGCAGCTCAGTCAGTAAAGACTCTATAGAGCAGCTCAGTCAGTAAAGACTTTATAGAGCAGCTCAGTCAGTAAAGACTTTATAGAGCAGCTCAGTCAGTCAGTAAAGACTCCATAGAGCAGCTCAGTCAGTAAAGACTTTATAGAGCAGCTCAGTCAGTCAGTAAAGACTCCATAGAGCAGCTCAGTCAGTAAAGACTTTGTAGAGCGACTCAGTCAGTAAAGACGTTATAGAGCAGCTCAGTCAGTAAAGACTCTATAGAGCAGCTCAGTCAGTAAAGACTTTATAGAGCAGCTCAGTCAGTCAGTAAAGACTCCATAGAGCAGCTCAGTCAGTAAAGACTTTGTAGAGCAGCTCAGTCAGTAAAGACTTTATAGAGCAGCTCAGTCAGTAAAGACTCTATAGAGCAGCTCAGTCAGTAAAGACTCTATAGAGCAGCTCAGTCAGTAAAGACTTTGTAGAGCGACTCAGTCAGTAAAGACTTTATAGAGCGGCTCAGTCAGTAAAGACTCTATAGAGCAGCTCAGTCAGTAAAGACTTTGTAGAGCGACTCAGTCAGTAAAGACTCTATAGAGCAGCTCAGTCAGTAAAGACTTTATAGAGCGGCTCAGTCAGTAAAGACTCTATAGAGCAGCTCAGTCAGTAAAGACTTTCAAGCTGCATTAAGGAGTGTTTTATTATTTATTGAAGTATTTCACAATTCCAGTAAAGCCAAGGAAACATTTCAGTGCAAAAATTTTTATGAAACAATAAATGTAAAAAAAAAAAAAAAGAATATCTTACATTAATATACGCAGTCTTAAAAGGAACAAATAGGTTTTTGTGAGTGTTCAGTGCAAATGTTTATAGAACATCATAGTCAGGGAATGACTCAAGTCTACTAAATGCTGCTAAATGTTTACACAGAAAACCCTCTGGTCTTACGTGGAACTTTACATTTTGCGCAGATGGGGAATGCATTAAAGGAGGTATCTTAAAATTCCATTCTAACAATGATCTCTTTTATATTTCCACACACTGGAACAGTGACTTAACAAAATGAGCCCCCCAGCAACCCCACTTAAATCACTTAACACAGCTTCATGGCTGTAGTTTTTATCTTGGCAATATCACAGTAAAAAGTGCTATTTTGAGCCCCCCCCCCACTTTCCAATATACTGTAAATGAGACAATATGTGTCAGGAACACATCTCTTAATCTTAATACATCTCTGCAACACATCTCAGTGTATTTTAAAATCTAGCAGTGAACTTTTTTTGTTTCAGTGAAATATAAGCTTGGAGAGACATTTATTTAACAGTGCTCCTCTAAGTTACAAAAGTGCTGCTAGAACTCAAAATGTCCTGCAAAGATTAAAAACAATTATGCTAAGAGTGATTCATGCCACTAAAAGCAAGTCAAATTATCAAAGCTTAAGTTCTAGCCTGCAATGTACATTGTGCATTATTCTAGTTTGGGTTTGCACTAACAAGAAAAATAGAGTACAGTGATTTTCTTGTGCAATTCATGAATATGTTTCAGTCCATATCATAACCTCGGAGGAATCCAAGTGACATTTAAAAACTTCAATAAACCTGACAGAATGTTCACCGCAAATTCTCCTGCGTGTGGCCTCCGGTACGAGCGGACAGCATGTGGGGCCATGACTCACTCTGTCTCAGGACCCATGATACGCTCTGTCCCAGGGGCCAATACCCGCTCTGTCCCAGGGCCCATGATCCGCTCTGTCCCAGGGGCCAATACCCGCTCTGTCCCAGGGCCCATGATACGCTCTGTCCCAGGGGCCAATACCCGCTCTGTCCCAGGGCCCATGATCCGCTCTGTCCCAGGGCCCACGATCCGCTCTGTCCCAGGGCCCACGATCCGCTCTGTCCCAGGGCCCAATACCCGCTCTGTCCCAGGGCCCACGATCCACTCTGTCCCAGGGGCCAATACCCGCTCTGTCCCAGGGGCCAATACCCGCTCTGTCCCAGGGCCCACGATCCGCTCTGTCCCAGGGGCCAAAAGTGGGCAGAGCTGTGGGGGTTTGTAGGGGGTGTGGCTGTGGGGATTTGTAGGGGGTGGGGTTGTGGGGGTTTGTAGGGGGTGGGGTTGTGGGGTTTGTAGGGGGTGGGGTTGTGGGGTTTGTGGGGGGTGGGGTTGTGGGGTTTGTAGGGGGTGCGGTTGTGGGGGTTTGTGGCGGGTGGGGTTGTGGGGGTTTGTAGGGGGTGGGGTTGTGGGTGTTTGTAGGGGGTGGGGTTGTGGGGGTTTGTGGGGGGTGGGGTTGTGGGGGTTTGTAGGGGGTGGGGTTGTGGGGGTTTGTAGGGGGTGGGGTTGTGGGGGTTTGTAGGGGGTGGGGTTGTGGGTGTTTGTAGGGGGTGGGGTTGTGGGGGGTGGGGTTGTGGGGGTTTGTAGGGGGTGGGGTTGTGGGGTTTGTGGGGGGTGGGGTTGTGGGGTTTGTAGGGGGTGTGGCTGTGGGGATTTGTAGGGGGTGGGGTTGTGGGGGTTTGTAGGGGGTGGGGTTGTGGGGGTTTGTGGGGGGTGGGGTTGTGGGGGTTTGTGGGGGGTGGGGTTGTGGGGTTTGTGGGGGGTGGGGTTGTGGGGTTTGTGGGGGTGGGGTTGTGGGGTTTGTGGGGGTGGGGTTGTGGGGTTTGTGGGGGGTGGGGGTTGTGGGGTTTGTGGGGGGTGGGGTTGTGGGGTTTGTAGGGGATGGGGTTGTGGGGGTTTGTAGGGGGTGGGGTTGTGGGGGTTTGTGGGGGGTGGGGTTGTGGGGTTTGTGGGGGGTGGGGTTGTGGGGGTTTGTGGGGGGTGGGGTTGTGGGGGTTTGTGGGGGGTGGGGTTGTGGGGGTTTGTGGGGGGTGGGGTTGTGGGGGTTTGTGGGGGGTGGGGTTGTGGGGGTTTGTAGGGGGTGGGTGTGGGGGTTTGTAGAGGGTGGGGTTGTGGGGTTTGTAGGGGGTGGGGCTGTGGGGATTTGTAGGGGGTGGGGTTGTGGGGGTTTGTAGGGGGTGGGGTTGTGGGGGGTGGGGTTGTGGGGGTTTGTAGGGGGTGCGGTTGTGGGGTTTGTGGGGGGTGGGGTTGTGGGGTTTGTGGGGGGTGGGGTTGTGGGGGTTTGTGGGGGGTGGGGTTTGTAGGGGGTGGGGCTGTGGGGATTTGTAGGGGGTGGGGTTGTGGGGGTTTGTAGGGGGTGGGGTTGTGGGGTTTGTAGGGGGTGGGTGTGGGGGTTTGTAGAGGGTGGGGTTGTGGGGGTTTGTATGGGGTGGGGTTGTGGGGTTTGTAGAGGGTGGGGTTGTGGGGGTTTGTAGGGGGTGGGTGTGGGGGTTTGTAGGGGGTGGGTGTGGGGTTTGTGGGGGGTGGGGTTGTGGGGGTTTGTAGGGTGTGGGGTTTGTGGGGGGTGGGGTTTGTGGGGGGTGGGGTTGTGGGGGTTTGTAGGGGGTGGGGTTGTGGGGTTTGTAGGGGGCGGGGTTGTGGGGGTTTGTAGGGGGTGGGTGTGGGGTGTGTCTAGCCATCATCTGCATCTGAAGAGAATCTGAAGCAGCCGGCCCACCAGCAAGGCCAGCCAATGATAGAGAGAATGACTAATATAGCGGCTCCTCCCCTGCAAAACCAAAAAAGGAAGTGCAAGATCAGTCCCACAATGCAATGCACAGTGAAATAAGTGTGACCTCATACTTTAGCTCACCTAAGAACTCTCTTACTTTTTTTCAGTGATGAGAGAGCAAATATAACTGTAAGGAATGCAAGGGACTGTACAGAGCTGTGGTCAGCATGTTTGTGCTGCTGCAGTGTGTAAGAGCTGTGGTCAGCATGTTTGTGCTGCTGCAGAGTGTAAGAGCTGTGGTCAGCATGTTTGTGCTGCTGCAGTGTGTAAGAGCTGTGGTCAGCATGTTTGTGCTGCTGCAGTGTGTAAGAGCTGTGGTCAGCATGTTTGTGCTGCTGCAGTGTGTAAGAGCTGTGGTCAGCATGTTTGTGCTGCTGCAGTGTGTAAGAGCTGTGGTCAGCATGTTTGTGCTGCTGCAGTGTGTAAGAGCTGTGGTCAGCATGTTTGTGCTGCTGCAGAGTGTAAGAGCTGTGGTCAGCATGTTTGTACTGCTGCAGTGTGTAAATGGTCATTTTCACTCATTTCGAACCCTGAGCTCTCAAGCTGCTCAAGAGGAAAACAGCTCCATAATCTGCTGCAGGTGAGGGAAAGTTGGAGCAGTTTCACAAATAATAATCTGGAAACAGTTTTGTTTTTATTGGGCTCTGGTTTTGGAATATGTCACAGTGAGCAAAAATTATATGAGGTTTTGATACAGCTGCGAACCAAAGTTGTTACATTAAGCAAGCATGTCCAAATGGAAACCATAAAAATGTAAAAAAAAAAAAAAAAAAAAAGGCCAAAAATTTGCAATATGGAGTAAGAAACACAATATACTGTGATTATGCCTTGATTAGGTTAGGCTACGTTAGGCAGTTTCATAAAAGTAAACAATTATTTTAAATGCAATTATATTTTCCTGAAGTTTTAAAACACCTTCCCGAACGGTTTAAGTTAAGTTTCCAGGTTAAAGGTGCCCCGTGCAGAGACAGGCATCCCTAAAACTACAAGCTGAAATTGAGCTCTTATGGACCCTGAATGTCATAGAAACCTGCAGGGAGATATTCCTGAACAGCCTACAGAGTATCAGTCAGTCACCTACAGCCTACAAAGTATCAGTCAGTCACCTACAGCCTACAAAGTATCAGTCAGTCACCTACAGCCTACAGAGTATCAGTCAGTCACTTACAGCCTACAGAGTATCAGTCAGTCACCTACAGCCAACAAAGTATCAGTCAGTCACCTACAGCCTACAAAGTATCAGTCAGTCACCTACAGCCAACAGAGTATCAGTCAGTCACTTACAGCCTACAGAGTATCAGTCAGTTACCTACAGCCTACAGAGTATCAGTCAGTCACCTACAGCCTACAGAGTATCAGTCAGTCACCTACAGCCAACAGAGTATCAGTCAGTCACCTACAGCCAACAGAGTATCAGTCAGTCACCTACAGCCTACAGAGTATCAGTCAGTCACCTACAGCCTACAGAGTATCAGTCAGTCACCTACAGCCTGAGTCAGGCCTGGGCTTAAACAGCCAGTGAGCCTCTGCTTCTACTGTCTGACCTGGTCAGCAGTTCCACACGCTACCAAACTGTGGGAAAAACAAACTTCCTGATAAGAGCATGTTTACCTTTAGTCAATTTTCCCCAAAAGAACACTCGTAAAAGCCAGAGAGTCAGAGGATCAATCAGAGCAAACAGGAACAGTCAGTATATAAAATAAGGAAGGAGAGCGGACATAGAGGCCTCTTATTCCCCAGTACTCCACAGGGAAACTCTTGAGCCAAAATGGCAGATCCATGAACAAGTCGTTAAGAGACTGCACACCACAGTGTCTCCCAGAAATCAGTTATGCCAAGTCGGGCTGTCTAAACTCATACACTGGCGGTACCCATCTGCCCAGAGTAATGCCCCGTCTGCCCCTGTCTGCCCCTAGCACTGCCCGTGTCTGCCCAGAGTACTGCCCCTATCTGCCCAGAGTACTGCTCCTATCTGCCCCAATCTGCCCAGAGTACCGCTCCTATCTGCCCCTGTCTGCGCAGAGTACTGCCCCTAGCACTGCCCCTGTCTGCCCAGAGTACTGCCCTGTCTGCCCCATCTGCCCAGAGTACTGCCCCTAGCACTGCCCTGTCTGCCCAGAGTACTGCCCCTATCTGCCCAGAGTACTGCCCCTAGCACTGCCCCGTCTGCTCTCAGTACTGCCCCTGTCACTCTCAGAGCTCTCACCAGGCCCAGTGACCTGTCTGCTTCCACGCCCTTAATGAGTTTTAAATCACCCCCCCTCCCCCTGCCACCCTGAGCAGTGTGTCAGGTTAGCACACTGAGCATCATGTCCGTTTAACACACTGAACAGCGTGTGTAATAGCGTGTAAGTGTTTCAGTGTGTAAGTCGCTCACCCTGCGTGTGTATCGGTGTGTGTAATGCCGTGTGAAAGTGTGTAATGCTGTGTGAGAGTGTGTAATGGTGTGTAAGAGCATGTGATGGCGTGTGAGAGTGTGTAATGGCGTGTAAGAGCGTGTAATGGCGTGTAAGTCGCTCACCCTGCGTGTGTATCGGTGTGTGTAATGCCGTGTGAGAGTGTGTGATGCCGTGTGAGAGTATGCGATGGTGTGAGATTGTGTGAGAGCATGTGATGGCGTGTGAGTGTGTGATGCCGTGTGAGAGCATGTGATGGCGTGTGAGTGTGTGTAATGGCGTGTGAGTGTGTGTAATGGTGTGTAAGAGTGTGTAATGGCGTGTGAGAGTGTGTAATGGTTTGTAAGAGTGTGTAATGGCGTGTGAGAGCATGTGATGGCGTGTGAGTGTGTGTAATGGTGTGTAAGAGTGTGTAATGGTGTGTAAGAGCATGTGATGGCGTGTGAGTGTGTGTAATGGCGTGTGAGTGTGTGTAATGGTGTGTAAGAGCATGTGATGGCGTGTGAGAGTGTGTAATGGCGTGTAAGAGCGTGTAATGGCGTGTGAGTGTGTGTAATGCCGTGTAAGAGCATGTGATGGCGTGTGAGTGTGTGTAATGGTGTGTAAGAGCGTGTAATGGTGTGTAAGAGCATGTGATGGCGTGTGAGAGCATGTGATGGCGTGTGAGTGTGTGTAATGGTGTGTAAGAGTGTGTAATGGTGTGTAAGAGCGTGTAATGGTGTGTAAGAGCGTGTAATGGTGTGTAAGAGCATGTGATGGCATGTGAGAGCATGTGATGGCGTGTGAGAGTGTGTAATGCCGTGTAAGAGTGTGTAATGGCGTGTAAGAGCGTGTGATGGCGTGTGAGAGTGTGTAATGCCGTGTGAGAGCATGTGATGGCGTGTGAGAGTGTGTAATGCCGTGTGAGAGTGTGTAATGGCGTATAAGAGCGTGTGATGGCGTGTGAGAGTGTGTAATGCCGTGTGAGAGCGTGTAATGGCGTGTAAGTCGCTCACCCTGCCTGTGTATTCCTGGTTCATTTCATCGCCAATCCGCCGCAGCTCCTGTCCCACCCAGTGCACCGGCTGCAGGACACCCCCCCCAGAGGGGCGCACCGAATATGCCTCTGGGGGACAGGACAGGGAGTTAGCAGGGTCACACTGAACACGACATGACACCACAACACAACTCTGCCCAGGTTTGGGGGTGCGCTTCACCACTAAAACAGGGGACAGTTAATCCTTCTGACAAATGACAATCTCATTTGGGCTGGAGTCTGGAGGTGGCGATTCAAAGCTGGAACATTCCCTGATGGTTCTGCTGTGAATAATGTTCACGCTGAAACAAGCCCGCTTTAGTTAATTAGCTTCTATTTGTACAATAAAATTTGTGAGAAACTCATGCAGTTTCACAGCCAATGGAACGAGCTGCTGCACACTGTCACAGCCAATGGAACGAGCTGCTGCACACTGTCACAGCCAATGGAACGAGCTGCTGCACACTGTCACAGCCAATGGAACGAGCTGCTGCACACTGTCACAGCCAATGGAACGAGCTGCTGCACACTGTGCTCCAATCTGATGCATTTACAGAGCACAGGTAAACCCCCGCAGTGCAGGTACCCCAAAACCGATCTAATTAGGGGAAAAAAGGACTAAGTGAGGAAGGGCACTATTGCTCTTGAAACCGCTTGAAACCATGTTTCTATGTCAGAAACGCACAATTACTATTCAGGAAATGAAGCTGTGCTTATGCAGCTAAAACTGAATTTGACCCCAGAAACACTGCCCAGTCCCCACCCCCCCACCCCCTCCCTTTTTGGGCTCTGAATGAAACATTGGCCCACATGCAAGTTATCTGCTGCACTTGTACACGCTCATTTCTGGCTGATGCAGAAAACGTACACATACAATAAGTTCTCTATTTTATTCAACAATGATGAGATTTTATGAAAGTTCCCGCTGCTCTTTTTGTGTGGTCAGCTATAATGAAAGATTCTCATGTGCTTTCGCTAGTAAAACCACTTATAGGTTTGTGCGTAATAACACATGCATACTCATCTCACACTGACAGCATTAACCAATCAGGCTATTAAATACAACTATATCATTTGGATCCAGTGCCACTTTTCTTTTGTGATTTAAAATTAAAATTTACATCACTAATAGGGGTAGCTCTGTTTTTCCTTTCCATTCCCAACTTCCTCACTCAAACTTGACAACTTGACCTTGGACTTGAGTACTGGGGATTTGAGACGTGACTTGGACTGGAAGTGAAGTGACTGGACCACAGAACTGTTAATTGCAGCGTAACTGCAACCCCTGACAGATGTGCTTATACACCAAGCTTTACCACAGGAATTAATAATCAGGAACCTGTGCTGTTGCATGTCCAGAAGGGGGAAGTGCAGGTACAGGGGGCAGAGTTAGGAGCAGCACCCAGCACAGACACAGGCACAGGCACAGACACAGGGCACCGCTACAGTCTATAAGCAGGGGGGGGACTCACTTGCTTTTACATCCCAGCTTTAATATACTGAAGAAACCTTAAATGACTATTTATTCTCAACACATTGCTGAGAAAAACCAAAGTGCATCATGGACAACGTGGTTGTGTTGGGGGATGTGGTTGTGTTAGTGGATGTGGTTGTGTTGGAGATGTGGTTAGTTGGGGGATGTGGTTGTGTTAGTAGATTTGGTTGTGTTAGTGGATGTGATTGTGCACAGTATGTGCAACATTTTGTTAGATGAACATAATCATCCTGCAGATAGAGGCTGTGGGAGGCAAACCCAAGCACAGCTGTTCAGGGTGTATGTCTCTATACTACAACCACACGGTGTCTCAGGTACAGGTGTCTCTGGTACAGGTGTCTCTCTGTTGTTCTACTTAAAGGTGTATGGGTGAAATCCTGCTTTGCAGGTTCTGTGCAGAGCCAACCCTTGGAGGTGATGCAGTTTAAACAGAAAGCAAGTTCAGCGCCTGGCTCATGTGACCCATCAGTGTGACGGGATGAGCATTTTACCGTGGTTCTGGAGGTTCTGCTGCTCTTGGTTCTGGTCATCTTGGGCTGATCGCGGCTGTGTGTGGTAGACGGTTTGGCCAGATGGACTCGCTGTCTGTATCGAGTTGCTATCGGCCGTTAGTGGAAAGTCTGGCCGTGGGTGGTCAAAGGACAGACATCCACTGGAGGCTGTGGACGGATCTGAGCAGAGCGCGGGGCTGGACGGGTAATCAGACGGGTCGCGTGAAGCTCCTCCGCGTTTCGGCTCCCCTTCACGGTGCCGGCCGCTGGCAGACGGGTCAGCGGGACCGGGACCAGGACCGGGACCGCCTGCATCTGCCAGCGTCCTGCCATTCGATTGAGTTTGTCCTCTGCAGAACAGGCAAAACCGGAATTACAACCTGCACTGTTACACCTGCCAGTGCTGTCTGGCTAGCCTCCACAAGTAGCCTAGCCGATACACTGTCACAGCCAGACATTTACATACATACTCCCAAATGTGAGATTTCAGTGTTTATACCAGGACGAGATGTGCCATTTCTGCAATCTGTGCCGAAAGTTTTCTTTTCAGTATAGTTGCTCCATCCGGCTCCACATAAAACATGACACTCCCAACAAGTCCCCCCCCAAAAAATTATGAATGCAATTAATTATAACTGCCACTAATATAATACTATTTCCCAATTATCTTGCATTCTGTTTCAGACATTGTACAACAGGGTAGAGAGTTGTTTGATGAAAATGTTATTACTATATAAATTCTCAACAAAAAAAAGTGGTGTCCTTGCTATCGCATTGGCTTTGGAAAACTTACTCCAGACGTGAAAAACAGTTCAAGCATAGCAAACACCGAACGCTGTTCACTTTCTTGGATAATAGGCACTTTTTTTGTCCGACGGTTATCGAAAACCCAAATGAAACTTCCTAAAATACAGTAGTCCTTCAGCGTCAGCCCTTTACCGCCACCCAGTGGCCGACTCCCAAAGCGCTGAGGTGCCATCGACCACTCGCAAAGGAACATGCTGCAAAAAAACAGTCCCCCAAATATCCACCACCACGGGACAGTTCGAAACGCGGTGGGCTTTGGCGCATTTACACAAAAACAAGTGCAAAAGCACAGGGTATAAAGCAATGTCTGTCAGTCAAAACGATCTAAATTAGCCCAGTCATAGCTATATGTAGCTTTAGGAACCCATTCCAACACCACTTAGAAGTACACTTTCAAAGGGGTTTCAAATTCACAAAGTAAGTACCCGCCCGATCGGGCTCCTTGAATCTAGGCGACAACCTGTACACTAATTGTACCTGATAAATCTAACAGAATGGCGGAAAGCGAAAACAGCCCAAGAGTGCTGCATTTATTTGTGCTCTTGGCACCGGGAAGTGTCGCTCGAGCAGACAAAGCACACTCGCGAGTTCGTGGGGCAGGCTTTGGGGAAACTGTCGCGCGTCCTGGGTTATTTTCCAGGGAGCGGTTTTGTTTCTCAGGTTAGTGACCACTACGAAATATGGAGCGTTCATTTTTTTTACTGAGCTAAACTAAAATTTGAACTAAAATGTGAATTTGTAATATATTGCCTGCGTCAAACAAAATAAGCGAATGCTGCCCGTTCTTATTAACTTTTGACATGTTCACGGTAAGCAGTTTGGCATCACTGGCAGTTTGGCATGTTTCGCAAAAGCAAGCATTAGTTAGAAATGGAGCTGCCGAGAACTGGGTGATGAACAAAAAGATAACTAACATCTGCGGAGTAACTTACCTGGACATGTCCAGTTATTGTTTTATCTTCACATAACAGTTCTAAAATAAATTGACCACCAAATAAATCTGTCGATCTGCCACGCACACCCCCAGACCGCGACTCGAAAGTGTTGATATTCTCAACACAATAGATTTGTTTTGTTTGTTTTCCTAGCGAGAAAGTATAGATTTAAAAAGCCTGAAGATGCATCTTGTAATAATAAGATTTCCTCACCGTTTTAGCGAGGTAATAGAAAATGAAAAGACCCTTCCAAATCTAGTATAACAGGCTAGATGATCTTATTTTGGTACTGTAGATCCCGGTACTGCCCTCCTTGTCGAAATTCTCCGACTTCTGCCGCAGTGAGAGAAAGTTGCAAGTCTAACGTGAAGAAACGGAGACGCTCTGGCCACGCTCCGCCCACGGCCCCGCCCACATCTGTGTGGTTGGCGCTCACCTCGCGTGCGAATGTTGGTGTGTTCCTGTAAAAACACTAACAGGCCAGCCGTATTCTAACTGAAATGTAAAAAAACTATAAATGCGACTTGCGTTTCAGTGAATCTCTGCAAGCACAAATGCACACCAAGCGTTTATACGAAACCGTTAAGGTATGTGCGTGGATCGGTCTATATTTATTAATTTTATGTATTATTTGGGGTTATCATTGTTTATGTTGGGTGGTTTACATTTATTTAAAGAAATACATGACTTAAAATAATTTTATATGAATTAATCCATGAGTGAAATTTGTATTAGTCTGCATCTGCGTTTCAAACGTGTTACAAGTAAAAGTTAAAAGTAAACTTCAATTCCGAGGGTACCTTGATTCAGATATTAACCTAGAATTTGGAATTGGCTTTTGAGAGTAGGGAGAGGGAAGGGACTGCTCGTGGGACCTCGTGAATCTTTGGGGCGGTTAGTCGTGCCTGTAAAAGGTGCACCAGACGGGATCACCCTTCTGCTACAAACACACACACACACCCACACGCACACGCACACGCACAAACACACACACACTCTCTCTCTCTCTCTCTCGCTGATAGCAGAAAAAAACACGCCATTCTTTAATACAACAGTGATCATATTTAATGTACATTCAAGTGGAAACAAATACAGTACAAAATCACTGGGACAGAAGTTTTGATATTTTATAATAATAGTTGCAAATGCCCAAAGAACGTACTCGGAATCACTTAAAACATACTTTATTCATATAAAAACCCAATAAATCAAACACTATATTATAAAGCCTATTGTATTCAGTCGAAATGTTAAATTCTTTTTTTGTAAATCCTGAAAGTATCAAAGATCTCATCCTGCCACTACACAAGCAGTAAGAGATGGCTGCATGGAGATGGCTGAATGGAGTTGGCTGCATGGAGACCATGTGTCTTGTGTAGCTAACATGGCATTTACATTCTACAGTCAGCAGTGACATCACGTAGCGGCCTGTCAATCAGAAGCTACTGAAGTGAATATCCACGCTAGACATGCTGCAGACATGACACAGTTTACACCGAAAGCAAACATAATTATTTTCCTGTTTATAAATGTGAAAAATGCAAGTATACGTCTTTATCTTGTGGCTTCTTGAGCACTTTAAATGCCTGGTTGCACAGGTTGAACTTTCATTAAATTCCCCTTATAGCAAAATACAGACGACCCACATGTCCATAGGCCCATAAGTACAATTTCCTACACATCCCAAGAGCCACTGCAGTGCAGACATATTCTCTACATGTCCCATCTGTCAATGCAATGTAGAGGCATTTCTTACACATCCCATCAGTCATTGCAACTAAGAAACCACAACACCTAACTGGACACAGAACTCTGACAAAAGCCGCGTTTCCACCGCAGGAACTATACCCCAGAACTAGGAACCTTTTGAGGAACTCAAAGGAAGGAACCTTTTAGTTCCTTGAAAAGTAGTTCCTGGGACTAAAAGTTCCGGGTGCTTTTGGTGGAAACGCGGCTAAAGAATCCAGCAGGGAAAAAACCCTCCCTTCCTTGAGTGTCCTTCACAGAGACGGCCTGTGGACCAAGAGAGATGCTGTGGGGTTTGTGTGCTGGGGGAGGTGAGGTGAGGAGGGAGGGCAGAAAGTCAAAGGTGGAATCTCATAGTTTGGGGGGGGGGGGGGGGGTGTCTCAAGGTTTAGACAGTGTTTGGGGGGGGGGGCGGCTCTGTCAGAGTTTAGACGGGGCCTGGGGGGGTGGGGGGGTGGATCTCAGAGTTTAGGCAGGGTCTGGGGGGGTGGTCTCAGAGTTTAGGCAGGGTCTGGGGGGGGGGTGGTCTCAGAGTTTAGGCAGGGTCTGGGGGGGGGGGGTGGTCTCAGAGTTTAGGCAGGGTCTGGGGGGGGTTGGTCTCAGAGTTTAGGCAGGGTCTGGGGGGGTGGTCTCAGAGTTTAGGCAGGGTCTGGGGGGGGGGTGGTCTCAGAGTTTAGGCAGGGTCTGGGGGGGGGTGGTCTCAGAGTTTAGGCAGGGTCTGGGGGGGTGGTCTCAGAGTTTAGGCAGGGTCTGGGGGGGTGGTCTCAGAGTTTAGGCAGGGTCTGGGGGCGTGGTCTCAGAGTTTAGGCAGGGTCTGGGGGGGGTGGTCTCAGAGTTTAGATGGGGTCTTGGGGAGGCCCTGCGTGGGCTGTTGGGGGGTGGGGTAGAAGCCCCATTCTGCTCTGGGATTGGCTACTCCAGCGATAGGGGCCTGGATGCAGCACGACGGAATGTTGAAGTCGGAAACGACTTTCAAAGCCTCGTCCTTCACCGACTTACACAGCTCCAGCAGCTGAAATACAAGAGTTTAACATTCTTTAATGAACCAATCAGTGACCTGCCCACACACTCTAAACACTGCTTCCATAATTATGGATCATTTCTCAAATATGAACATTATGTAATGATCATAAATGATCAGCCTGCCCATCAGTGCACTTTGGCCAATCAGACACGCAGCTGAGTTATACTAGGGCAGGCACACATTTAATTGGTCACAGAATACTCAATTACCCGACCTAAAGTGTGGATAAGTACTAGCCCTGAACATTCCTCCTCAGGCAGATTTCAGTGTGACTCCTACTAATGCTGTTTATGTGAAACAGACACTATACCAGTAATATATTTTTATGCAATGATAAAAATCATTTTTCACACATGAATTGATACTTTCTTCACATTTGCCAATCCACTGCCCTTTCTTGTACAAAGACATAAAACATTACTTAAATATTTTTCAGAGGTAGACTGTACCGGTCCCCGTCTACAGCATTAAAATATGAATCAAAAGTAGCTCCGGCTCTGGATTATGAAGGTTAAAGAAGTGTCAGACGGTGAACCCTGAAAACAGTGTACTTCCGTTTCTGCAATAAAACTGTCAGAAGTTTGACTATATAAGCAGCTGTGTTTGTGCCTTCGCTGAACAGGCCTCAACTGCATTGCATCTGCATTCCTGATGAAACCGTGTGGCAGACGGTAATCTTACTGAGGGCTGGGATTTAGTGTGAAAACATCAAAAGGCTTCAAACAAAAGGATAAGAGCAGTTTGGCCTTGGTAAGCCACACAGAGCCCTAATCATTACCATGGAGACAGTGCGTAATACTGACCACACCCAGGGGTGCACCACATGGCCCCCTGCAGTCCAATCAGAGAACACCGTAGCCCCCATTACCACCGACCTCAAACTCAGTTACTATAAGTGTGCTTACTTTGCTCTTTAAGGGATTCTTAATTAGCAGGCAAATCCAGCCCAAATCTAGCTGGGACGGCCCAAATTCACGTGGAAAGGTGCACGTCATGCTTAAGATCTCGTTCCATTTTCTAGAGTTGAGGTGTAACACTTGAAGTCCTCAGTTTTGTAAATCAGTCTTCAAAGCATGTAAATAACATTGTGGAAGAGAGCTGCTTCCAGTTACACAGATAACAAACAGGTCAAGGACATCAATTTTAGCCAAATCCTCAAAACAAGGAAACTGGCTTTTCTTACATTTAAACATTTTTGAACATTTGTTTTAACTTTTAAACTTTTAAAAATCTCAGTACTAGTCTTGTTTCCCCAAACTTCACCGTCTACTTGTGCAATTAATATTTGGGTCCTAGAGTAAGAAGTAATAAAGGACACAAAACAAATTAACAAATGATCTTCCATCCTACTGAAATTATTACTGAACACAATTAACAGCAGTGCCATCTACTGGCAGTTAAAAATACTGCTGAAAATGACTAAAAATTCTACTGCTTTCAAAAGTCTTATTTTCAAGTGCTGAGCACCGTGGGCTCTGTGTTTATCATGCTGTTAATCTCCAAAGCCCAGAAAAAAATATGTATGAACAACAGATTCACCAATGCCTTGACTAGCACACGTGCTAGGGTAGGGTCTTATCTATGAATGAGGTTTGTTGTAGTCTCACCTGTGCATTGGGTAAGGTCTCACATGTGTGTGAGGTGAGGTCTCCCCTGTGTGTGAGGTGAGGTCTCACTTGTGTGTGAGGAGAGGTCTCCCCTGTGTGTGAGGTGAGGTCTCACTTGTGTGTGAGGTGAGGTCTCACCTGTGCATTTGGTAAGGTCTCACCTGTGTGTGAGGTGAGGTCTCACCTGTGTGTGAGGTAGGGTCTCACCTGTGTGCGGATCGTCCTGCTGGTGGAGGGTGTGAGGTACCTGTGCTCCAGGTACCAGGCTCTCTCCTGGTACACCAGGCTGGTGCCATGCAGGAGGCAGAACTGCACAGAAACGAAAAGGCATTCAGAAATGCAGCAGCGATGCTGGAGCCCAGTCACATGCCTATCCCCCCCCGCCACACACACACACACACACACACACATACACACACTGGGGCCCAGTCACCTGCCTACCCTGCCCCCCCCTTCCCCCACACACACACACACACACACACACACAGGGGCACAGTTACCTACTCACCCACACACACACTGGGACTGCTTTTTACATTATTCATTTGAGTAGTGTGTGTGTGTGTGTGTGTGTGGAAACCTTATTGCAGGTGTACCTTTGTCAGCAGGGCCTGATCAGCCTTCACTTTGCAGGCCTGGACTGCTGATGCAAACTGCTCCAGGGTGACTGCAGGGAGAAAAGACGAGAGCATATGCACACACACGCACACGCACACACACAGTCTGACCTCTTCTGTTTTCCTGAATTATAATGGGCCCTGTACCCCATGCCCCGTACCCCACACCCCTAACGTTCATAAGCGCACGTTACGTCGCTGCTGTCAGTCACCTCTGTGTATGTGTGCCAGGGCCAGGCTGGTCACATGATGCAGGCAGGAGTTCCAGGCCCAGAAAAACTCAACCTTATTCTTCTGAACCTGCAGTGGAAAACACAGGGACTCAGTCACAGGGAGTCAGTCACAGGGACTCAGTCACAGGGACTGAACTGGCCTGACTTTCTCAGGAGTCTTACTGCAGATCTCTCAGGAGTTTGGGGAGCCCCTGATTTGGGGGTGTCCCGTTGGGAAGGCTCACCTTGCAGTAGAGCCTGGCAGCCAGAGAGCGCTGTAGAACCCTCTCCCTGTAGCTCACCGCCTTCAGCAGGAAGGCCAGGTCCCCGACTTTATCTGCGCTGAACCCCAGGAAACTGCCACAGAGACGCACACGCACACGCACACGCACACGCACACATACGCACATACACATACACATACACGCACACACACACACAAAGATATTGGTCAAATACTTCCTTCTAAGTGTACAGGTTCTGACCTGCAGCTGTACCCTGGTTCTACACTGCTTCTGACCTGGTTCTGAGGCTGTCGGAGGCTGAGCTGGTCCAGTGCTTCAGGAGTCCAAAAACGGCACTGGACTCAAACTGCCTGGTGTACTGAGTCAGCAGCTCCCTCACCACCACCTGAAGACACAGACCCCCCGTTTCACACCCCAAACTGGACCAGGAGACACAGAGACCCCCCGTTTCACACCCCAAACTGGACCAGGAGACACAGAACCCCCGTTTCACACCCCAACCTCTGCAGGTAAGAGCTTTAAATGGACAGTTTTTGTTCGTTTTCTTGCCTTAGAGCACTGGTTCCTAACTTTTTAATATCAGGACCCAAATTAGGAATTTAGTACCTTTCAGGGACAGGTAGACTACAGACTCATTCCGGGACCCACCTCATACACTTCCACCACCCATTTTGGGTCCCGACCCATAGTTTAAGAAGCACTGCCTTAGGAAATGTGAAAATGACAATTCAACACAGCATATTTTTGCAAATTTGATTAACTAAAAATTATGTTATAACACTTTTATTATGAAGTCCAAGCACCTACTGATTAACAGCCACCCTAACCCTCCCAGCATTGACTCTGCCACCCTAACCCTCCCAGCATTGACTCTGCTTTAGTCCCCAGTATTTAAATCTCAGCTCCCCATCCCCATCCCTAACCCTCCCAGCACTGACTCTGCCACCCTAACCCTCCCAGCATTATCTCTGCTTTAGTCCCCAGCACTGACTCTGCCACCCTAACCCTCCCAGCATTAACTCTGCTTTAGTCCCCAGCACTGACTCTGCCACCCTAACCCTCCCAGGATTGACTCTGCTTTAGTCCCCAGTATTTAAATCTCAGCTCCCCATCCCCATCCCCATCCCTAACCCTCCCAGCACTGACTCTGCTTTAGTCCCCAGCATTGACTCTGCCACCCTAACCCTCCCAGCACTGACTCTGCCACCCTAACCCTCCCAGCACTGACTCTGCCACCCTAACCCTCCCAGCACTGACTCTGCTTTAGTCCCCAGTATTTAAATCTCAGCTCCCCATCCTTGGGAAAACATTTAATCTGGTGACTCAACAATGCAGCAGGAGCAGGGCGACACAATCCCATAATGCAACATGGGAAGGTGGCAGGACTGCCCCTGAACCTCCTGTGCTTATGGCTCTATGGGAGAGTACCAGGTCCATCTGACCCGACCTCTAACCAGCAAAACTGCACCATATACCCCCCCCACCCTTTAATTTAAATCAGGAGGAGCAGAGGACAGCCCGGGCCCTTTTACTGTACAGGGGAGCATTAATGTCCTTCTCATTATAGGTGGGACACCCCCCCCCCCCCTTCTCATCATAGGTGGGACACCCCTCCCCCCCCGCCCCTTCTCATTATAGGTGGGACACTGTTTGAGTCCCAAACCTCCTGGGCAAAATGACTCCTCTCTGTAGACCACCTCGTCCCTTTTGGTCATTTGTGATGTGGATGAGGAGTGAGGCTGTTTGGTGAGTCATTCTGACTCCAGCTGTTTTGTGTCCTGGCCTGACCTCACACAGACTCTACCCAGTAACAGCGTTTAGGAAAGAAGAAGCTTTAGTTTCTACATTAACGCTCTGCAGTGTGTGCTGCCAGCCAGGCTGTGTCACACTTCTGTTTTTTACACACATAAATCAGCTTTTCATTTGCACAAGAGGGGTAAAAATATGTTTTTTCTTTTGAATGGAGCCAAAATAAATGTTCTCAAATTCAATATAAACAAAATATTATCATGTGCCGTTTGCATCAGTGGCTTGTACATTAAAACTGGGTTACAGTATGAACCCCAGTTTGATTGCAATCTAGTTCTGAATATTATCCCATAATTAAGTAAAAACACAGACGAGCCATTAACTGGTATGGTAAATAGGTCTATGCTGCAAGTGCACTGATGCTTTTGTGCATATCATTATTCTCAGCTGTATGTAGGTATTTCCCCTGATTTTATTTGGTGTTTTTAGAACCTAATCCCCCAAGAAGCACCTGTGAGCCGGCGCTGCATCACCAGGCCTGATGTCAGCAGGGCCCTCGGCTCTCAGAGTGGGACTGGGGCGGATTTGGGTGCTTCACCTTGGGCTTTCGGGATCATAATGCATCATAATGCGTAAAACCACTTAAATATTTTAATATTTTTGCCTCCAGTGGCAAGGTCATGAAAAGCCAGACTGTTTACATGTCCAATGAAGGATTATCACTCATCTAATTAGAACCAGCAGGCCGGTGATTCTGCACGTTACTGCAAACACAGTGGGTCTGCAGCAGACGCCGAGGAGACTGAGCTCTGCTCTGATCCGCAGCGTGTGAAGAACACTGGCTCCTCAGTTCATGGGAAATATCCACACGTAAGCTGACCGGCCTGACATTCACTTTCAGCAAGTGACATCAAACATCGTGTCCTGAAAAAAACCTGTTTACTGTTTTAACATAATTTCATAACTCATATTAGAACTCCTGTGTACAACAGAATGCAACATAGACATTACATTACATTTATTTGGCAGACGCTTTTATCCAAAGCGACGTACAAAAAGTGCATTTCATTGTCATAGACAACTGCTAAACACAGGTTCAGTAAGGTACAATACTTATTTTGTACAGCTATTTCTAGCCAAGAACACAGTTTAGTTCACACAGTGAACAATATTCAGACCCAACCTCTGCAAAGCCAACTAGGCAGAAGAATAAGCTACATAGCTTGCGTTACAGGAAATTAACTTGGCCTTGCAGGCAAGTTAGCAACCCCAAAACCTTAAAACAGTTGGACATGAAAATGAGTATGTTAGTTGCCGTTGTTTTTGTTTTTTAATTCTGTGTATGTTCCATGCGCATGCTCCCTTGAGGGAGGGAGGGGTGCGGATTTGAGCGCTTTACCTGCAGCATCACCACATTGTCCCCCTCAAATGTGACGAAGACGTCCGAGTCGCACTTGAGTGAAGGGATGCGGTTCTCCATCATATAGCCCTGAAGCAGGAAACACCGAACAGGAAGAGCAGTTACCCAGCCTGCCTCAGGAGAGCTGGGGAATACAGGAACACTAGCACAGGAACATTAGAGCTCAGGGACATTAGAGCACAGGAACACTAGAGCACAGGAACACTAGCACAGGAACATTAGAGCTCAGGAACACTAGTACAGGAACACTAGAGCACAGGAACACTAGCACAGGAACATTAGAGCTCAGGAACACTAGCACAGGAACACTAGAGCACAGGAACACTAGAGCACAGGAACACTAGCACAGGAACATTAGAGCACAGGAACACTAGCACAGGAACATTAGAGCACAGGGACATTAGCACAGGAACATTAGAGCACAGGGACATTAGCACAGGAACATTAGAGCTCAGGAACATTAGAGCACAGGGACATTAGCACAGGAACATTAGAGCTCAGGAACACTAGAGCACAGGAACATTAGAGCTCAGGAACATTAGAGCACAGGGACATTAGAGCACAGGGACCTTTGAGTCTGACTTCCTGTCTGTGATATTACAGGATGTGTGTTCAGTGACCTGACTTCCTGTCTGTGATATTACAGGGTGTATGTTCAGTGACCTGACTTCCTGTCTGTGATATTACAGGGGGCGTTCAGTTGGGTGGAGCAGCGTGAAGATTCCTCTCAGACCAAGTAGGTGGATTCTGCAGTTTCTAAAGAATATTATGTGTGTTATTTACATTATTTGCTTGGCACATGCTCTCATGTATGCAGTGTAAACGTGTTAAGGGAGATTTCATGTAAAAAAGCAAAAACCACAAAAAACAGGAAAAGTGAGAAGTCTCTGCTCTAGCCTAGTCACGCCAAGGGAAATGCACTGTGATTGGCCAGTGGTAGTGAGTAATCCAATCAGGACGCACCATTCCCCCGGTGCACTCGCGGCAGTCCTGCAGGCAGGCCAGGTTCTCCCAGGTGCTGTAGGCCTTCAGCCCGGTGATCAGTGCCTGCAGACTTCGGCTGCTCATCAGATCCGTGCCGAGGAACCGGGCCTCGTCCAGCACCGCCGCTGCGAACCTGCAGGGGGCGACAAACGGCAAATCTGCAGGGGGCCACAAACCACAAACTTCCAGGGGAACACAAACTGCAAACCTGCAGGGGCCACAAACCGCAAACCTGCAGGGGGCGACAGACCACAAACCTGCAGGGGGCCACAAACTGCAAACCTGGAATTTGTTGTCTTATTTAATAGTTAATGAGTCTATACTGTAAATAAATTAAATTGAATTCATTTTAATGGTCACTTTTTTACTGAGAAATGTCACAAAGACACTTTAAATAGAAACAGAAGGAAAACTGGGTAGAAACCAGGCCTGTACACCCCCCGCCCCCCCAAAATCCATGCGGTAAAAACTCCCCCAGGGGAGAAAAATACAAACAGTGACAAGAAGAAGCTCCTCAAAGGGAAGAAATCTCTGGGGGGAGCCCCTTCTTCGCTGGCCGGCCTGGTGTAAAATCAGGGCAGAGCAGATGTACCGAGGCGTCGATGGCAGTAAATAATCAAACGGACGGGGGCTTTGGCACGGCTTGGCCTGTTGTTGTTTTCGGTGCAGTGAGACGGAACCATAAACAGCCACGCTCTGAGCCGCGGGGGACGGGGGGCGGCAGAGACGCGGGGTCAGCCCAGCTGGCGGGAAATCACACACCGTTTCCCAGAAGGCCCTGTGCCGCCTCTGCAGCCGCGACACTGCGGGAGACACACACACTCACGCACACTGAATCAGAAAGCAGAAGTGCGGCGCTGGCTAATTTTAACCCTTTTCTGCATAATGTCATAAACCATCACATCCAGAGAAAACGGCAGCGTTTCACAGTATTACCAGATAGTTCTGCACAATCGCCACCTGAGTCACCAAACATGCTGCGCGGATATGCAAATAACCACCGTATATTCCCCCGCCTTCGTCTGAGCTCCAGACCGAACTAAAAATACGCTGAGAGAAAAAAAACAGCCTGAAGAGTTAGTTTAATGAACTACGCAGCTGGGCTCTGGCACAGGATCTGGCCCAGAGGCCTGAAGGGTGCATTTAGAAAGGAGACGTGACTGCAGCACATACACCGTTTAAAATACCCAGCGTTCACACCCTAAGGTAGAGATGGACAGCGTTCACACCCTAAGGTAGAGATGGACAGCATTCACACCCTAAGGTAGAGATGGACAGCATTCACACCCTAAGGTAGAGATGAACAGCGTTGGGGTAGAGATGGTCAGTGTTAGGGTAGAGATGAACAGCGTTAGGGTAGAGATGGTCAGCGTTGGGGTAGAGATGATCAGCGTTAGGGTAGAGATGGTCAGCGTTAGGGTAGAGATGGTCAGTGTTAGGGTGGAGATGGTCAGTGTTGGGGTAGAGATGGTCAGCGCTGGGGTAGAGATGAACAGCGTTAGGGTAGAGGTAGAGTGGGGTACTCTTCATCGTTGACCACAGCGGATGTCCAGGGTGCTGAACAGCCCTATTGCCCCAAGAGTTAATCTGCTCATTAATACAGCTCAATCACACTCATACTCACACACACACACACGCTGGTTCCCTGTTTTTATTTGTGTGTTTGTTTTCTTTCACCACAGAACACCTGTTCATGCCATCTCTGAAGAAAACAAACTAACTTAAGCACCAAAGCATCCCTTTCTTCGAAAAGAATGAGAAACTAACATCATCGCCATCTAGTGGTGAGAAAGGTAATACCGTACAACTACATTTGTCAGTCACTGAAGGTTCTTCCGACTAGCCAGCCACACACACCAATGTCACGATTCGTGGTTATTTTAAAACATCCAGTGCTTCCCCAGTGAAGTCATCCCCACAGTCAGTACACAGCAGAATTCTCACAGATCCTGCAGGTCACATTCAGCTAAAGAACCCAAAGCTGTCACTCAAACAAAAATGTCCAACATGAAAAACTGGGAGAGGTGATATGTGAGCACCTCAGCATGTGCATCACAGTCTGTGGGGTTTCTAAAGGATTAATGTACTTATTTAATATAACTGTTTGACATTGGACATTAATTAGCTGCGTTATTAATCAGCTGCCCACCCCTGCGACTGAGGCCCGGTGGGCGCTCGTGTGCAGACTGTCAGGCTCAGGTGAGGCGCCGGTACCTGGTGGTGAAGGTGAGAGCCAGGGCGGCGGCCAGGTGAGGCATTAGCCGCAGGTACTGGGTCTGGTGCTCGATGATCTTCACCTCCTCCTGGTCCGTTGGCCCAAACTGCCTGCGACTGAGAGGAGACACAAGTGTTACCCTCCTGCCCTGGAGACACTGCCAGTCAGATGAACAGCCATATGGAAGGAGAATACCGCTGTTGTAAATAGTGGCAAACATGGAGGACTGAGGCAGTGATCTGTAGGACTGCACATAAGGTATGTGGCTCAGGTAGGGTGGGGTGAACTGCGATGGGGCGGGGAAGAAAATTAAAGGACTGTCAGGAGGGGTAATGGGAAGGTCAGACAGGGGTCAGAGAGAGGTCACACAGGGGTCAGACAGGTCACAGGGGTCAGACAGGGGTCATAGAGAGGTCGCACGGGTCAGAGAGGTGGTGTACTGTACCTGTGACTGTAGCGCACTGCAATGATCAGGCCCAACTGCAAGGGAAAGGAGAGAACAAGGTTCAGTAGTCACCACGGCGATCATCAGGGTGAGCAGAGACGGTCGCCATGGTGATTATCAGGGTGAGCAGAGACAGTCACCACGGAGATCATCAAGGTGGGGCTAAATGCCTGTGATGTAATGATGAGCCAGTTAGGGGTGGGGCTAAATGCCTGTGATGTAATGATGAGCCAGTTGGGGGTGGGGCTAAATGCCTGTGATGTAATGATGAGCCAGTTGGGGGTGGGGCTCACTTTCATGGCAGCCATGGCCTGCACGGTGAGGCCCAGGCGGGTGGGGGTGAGGGCCGCCAGCATGGCCTTGAAGCGCTGGCTCTTACTCTGGATGGGAGAGTGGTACGCCCCGTCCGGAGACACCCAGCCAAACCTGCGAAGAACCACGGCAGACATTTTGGATCTATTTTCCCCCAAAAAACACAGGGATAAATGTGCTGAAAAACAAGGAAACAGGCACTGACACCAACTATTTACTAATGAGCCTTTGTAAGGGCTGGTGAGACTCATGTATGCGTGAATCTAGCGATTTCCTGGGGAATAATTCACTTTTCCTGGGTTATATTTACTCCTCGTCTCCCCTGGGTACTTTATAAATGTGGCAGACTTTCTGTGTCACAAAAACCACCAAGGAGTTTAAGAACCTCCACACTGTGGGAAAGGAGGACCAGGCCAGGATGATCTGTTCTGAGGGAGAGGGTAAAACAGACCTGTTGTGAGTAGTTTTTGGGGCACGCTCACTTGCTCAGAAGGTTCCCTCTTGGGATCCTGACGTTGTTAAACACTAAGATTCCATTATCCACCCCATGCAGGCCTATGGACGGGCAAAACAGAAGCACATTAATGGCAAACAGGAGCCTGATTTACCAAGCTTACTGAGCACCATGCTCTCCTTACCACTAGGGGCAGACACTCATTTTACTTCATTAAGTTTTATTTTCTGCTACCCATTTAGTCTTTCACTGCAAGTGTAAGTCACTGAACCTGAACAACAGCAATTGTGCACAGTCAACTGTACATCATTTTATTACATCACTGTTTTCCACCGACTGGTGTGCATGCATGCATGAGTCACAGCTACCTGCGATTATCATCATTTTCCTCTCATCCTGACCGACTTAAACAGCTTGCACTTTAAGCACAAGATATTTACTGAAGACCCTGCGCTCTCTCTCTCTCACCCTCTTTGTGCTTCATGTCGATGGCCTGCACCCCTGGATAAAGCGCCCCCTGCTGGTCTCTGATGGGCACAATGAAGCAGTGGGGACCTGGAGGAGAGAGCGGGACCGCAGAGAGAAGAAGGTGGGTAAACTAAAGCACCCTCCATTTACGCTCCCAGGCTGGGACGGGTAAACTAAAGCACCCTCCATTTACACTCCCAGGCTGGGACGGGTAAACTAAAGCACCCTCCATTTACGCTCCCAGGCTGGGACGGGTAAACTAAAGCACCCTCCATTTATGTGTCCACTGAGGGACACCTGCCCCCCCGGGCCGGGACGACTCTGACCTTGGGACACCCCGCTGGCGATGAGCTGGGCGAACACGCAGGCGTAGTTCCCCATCATGGCATTCCCGATGTACATCTTCCAGGCGTCCTCGCAGGGCATGTTTATGACAAACTCCTGAAGGAGTGTAAAGGAAGGAGACCGCAGCGTGAGCTCTCAGCCTGCTGAACGAGACTCCGCCCACAGCCTGCTGAACTATGTGTGGGGCTCACTGCGCTGAGGGTTAGGGTTAGGCGTTCCTCTCTCTGTCCCATGGCTAACAAAGCAGGGCAGTCTCCAAACTCGTCCTCCACAGACCAGGGCACCCAGACATCACATCTATATTTTTACACGCAATACGTTCTGCGTAACCACACATTTAGGACCGTGTCATACATTCAGTGAGCTATCACGATATGTCATGATACAGCCCTACCTGTGACACAGGGTCATATCGCGCCTCCGTGAGAATCCCGCGTACGTTGCTCCCATGTCCTCGCTCTGTCATGGCGAACATCCCCGTGAACTCCCCCTCCTGCCGAGAAAACAGCACCAGTCAGGGGGGCGCCAAAAACAGCACCTGCAGCGTCAGGGGGGATCCAAAAACAGCACCCACAGCGTCAGGGGGGCGCCCCAAACTCCCAATCCCAAAACAGCACCCACAGCGTCAGGGGGGCGCCCCAAACTCCCAATCCCCAAACAGCACCCACAGCGTCAGGGGAGTGCCCCAAACTCCCAATTCCAAAACAGCACCCGCAGCATCGGGGGCGCCCCAAACTCCCAATCCCAAAACAGCACCCGCAGCATCAGGGGGGCACCCCAAACAGCACCCGCAGCATTGGGGGCGCCCAAAACTCCCAATCCCCAAACAGCAGCCCCACCTTTTGGGGCAACAGGGCTGAATTTCACTTCATAATCAAGCACCATTTCAGAGCCAGGAAACCAGGTGACCTGTGCAACCGGCTGCTTTAACTGATCGATTAAGTACTGAGTAACTACAAATCCCAGCAGCCCCTGGGGCTCTGTAAGGAACTCCGGGGCTCAGAGCTTCTGTGTTGTGGAGCAGGTCGGTCACACCTCACCGTAACGGGCAGGTACCACTTCTCCGTCTGCTCCGGGCTCCCCAGGTTAGTGATGGCACCCCCATACAGCCCGCACACCACCCCAACCTGCAGAGAGAGAGGCGAGAGGCACTGTCTCAACAGCACTGCCGGCACAGGCTTAGCGTCTCACAGCCAGTGAGAAGTTCAGGTTCCTGTCCTCACATTTAAACATGGAGGTGATGTGTGCAATAAATGCATATGTCATGGACGTAATAAAATGCTAAATAAAACGGGGTGTCAGTGGGGGGAGAGAGACCGAGACTGGTTCACCCCAAAAATTGGTCTGCAATCAAAAACTTGGTGTGCCCAGGACTGCCGCCAGTGGTACCCGCTGAGTGTGTAGAATCTGTGCTGTCGCATCCCTGTACTCTAGCGCAGAGGTGTGCTTATTAAACCCTGACCTTATAATGAATGCTCTGTCACCATTTGTACTGCACCTTTACTCCAGTGGCTAGATCAGCAGTGCAGACCACTTCAGTAATCCCCAGACTCCTGCATATGTATTCCTTCTGTCGGTCTTTCGCCTGCACGCAACAGAGCAAAGTTCCGTTCAATAATAAGGAAAAGGACAAAGGACGCCATTATAGATATAACGCTCACCCATTCATTTGTTTGACTGACAGTCAGTTCCTAAAAGCTCATTTGCGAAGGTAGCCCAAATGCTGGAGTAAATGACACGTGCCATATTTCCGTGTAACGGCATACGCTGCACTAAGTACAATGGTATGGTCATTTGTTAATAAAATAAGGTGCACCAGATCTTTCAGGTGACGGCGTATTTCGGGGAGTTGTAGCACAAAGTGCAGTCGCGCAGCGGTCAGGTCTCTCGTCTCGTCCAGCGTGAGGTCATAGCTAGAAAACATTGTAAAAAGCACACAGTTGTTTAGTTCTCGAATTTTTTACTAGGTGTTTTTTATGAGCCGTCATAATGTTACCTAATGTCGACTAATTTTGAATATAGCAAACGGAAAAGATTATAGCCTACAGCATCTCGCAAAGAGATTAAGTCGAAAACTTTGTAGAGTGGCCAACTGCCACCCAATCAGTATTAATACACTTTCCTTAGAAGCTTCTAAAATCCGTTTACATTGTTGCGAAAATAATCCCAGCGAAAATGGACGTTACAGGTCAAATATTTGCAAAGAGCCTAAATGAGACAGCCACAAATGCGGATTGTGACAGGCTGGCTAACGTAGCCTGAAAGTATGAACGTTGTGTGATATTAGCTCTAGCTGATGCATTGAGCATTTCTTGGCGTTATAAGAAAAATACCGAAAGGGACGTTTGTTTGTGCTTTAGATAAGAACGATCCTCAGTGCTCCGAATAGTTCTATGCACGCATGCAACATCAATTTAAACAAAATATTAAATGTCCCAACCTGCTAGATTGGAAGTGCTCGCATTGGCTTATTTCTTCTCGGAGGCGGTTCTTGAAATCACAGAATTGTCCGTCGAGGTATCTGGAGAGGCTGCTTGTTGTGGATGTCCCTTTCATGTTTTTGGAAACGTGTTACATGTGTCTTTCTTTCCGAAAGGTGTGCAGTGTGGCAGCTCGGAAAGACTCCTCGCTGGTTCAGCTCAACTTCCGCGTGATGATGATGTCACTCAGTTTATGAAAAGACACGGCCGCGGTTTCGCACGGAATGCGGGAGCCAAAGGGGAAGTGCGCGTGCGGCCGGACTTTTGAGCGTGCTGTTCGCCTCCTGATTGGATCACGTAAATTCTGCCGGCCTGACCGCGGTCCCGTCAAAAACCCTTGTCAGGCGTAACTGTTGTTAACGGTAAGGTAAAGTACTGACACGAAAAGTAAACGAAAAAGACTGCCTGTTAATCACGTGGTATTGCACGTGAGTGAAATTAGTTGTTAAATTACGAAAACAAATAAAACTCTTTGTGTTGTGAAGTGTTAGTTTCTACATAGTATAGATGCCTATAGAATGCATTTGGTTTTCAAGATGGTTACTCCTGCCCATGGCAAATTCCTTCTAATATATCTAACTATCATCTAACACGTCTAACACGCAAGTAGGAGATGAAAGAGCCCGCGCTCGAATTTCTTGACCGACATCTGAGGAAAGACAAGTCCGTAATGCATACGAGCCCGGGCAGGATTTTGAGTACACAATGAGCTAATGACAAATGCAATAGCTATGAGACAGAACAAGTCAAACTGCAGATTATTTCAGGTTTGTTAACTTATGAAGGTGTTCATGAAAGATTGGATTAAATTCAACCAGCATATGTCTTGTCAGATTTTACTTTCCTGCAATCATATTGGGTCTATTAAGTCTGAGCCAGTGATTTGTGTTTGGTCAGTGCTCATGTTGGCTTGAATTTTTGCCTCCAATTGGACATACAACTATATAATATAATCATTAACCAGAATGAGTAACTTATTTGTTTGCTTGTAAAGCACATTGCTGGAATTTTGGCTAAATCTCATCAAACCCATCAAAGAATATCAGCCTGAAATTATCCTTTCTTTGTCACCAATTGCATCTCATTCTTTCAAATGAAGTGAAAATGACTGATTTTATATCTAATTTTATCATGAGAATCCAGTATTAAATTTACCATGTGAAGTCACTTCCTGATCTGTGTGCAGGTACTCAGATATTTTGGTTTTCACAGCAAAACTTTACTAGATGATTTACATGAATACCAAATTAGCAGTAGAGTGAGATTGATTTGTTGTTTTTCCAATACATTTGTTTTATTTTAGATTTAATTTATTATTATTATTATTATTATTATTATTATTTTGATGGTACAGTTTAAATCTTTTCACAGAACTCTGAGAAACAGAGGTTCTCACATCATCCCCTCTCAGAGCCAGAAGCAGAGTCTCCCTCTTCATGTTTCTCTGGGTCCACTTGATTAATAATGTCTTGCCCATCTGACTGCAAGGCCATTCATCAGTGATGAATTGACAGAAGGAGCAGTGCTGGACAGGCATGTCTGGCCTGTTGCCTGGCAACCCTCCACAGTGAACCTCACCACCAGGCTGTGCTGTGGCAAGTCACACTGTGTACAGCCCTGTCCTGTCACTTCTGTCACACGAATCATTTCAGGGGAAAAACCTGCTGATCAGACCCCTGGGCTGCCCGTAGAGGTGCCGGATTAAAATGCAGCATGTGGGGGTGGGGTGTGGTGATGGCAGAGAGGAGTGTGTTGAGGTGGGTTGGAGGGGTGTGGGCTGGCTGTGTACCTGTAAATACAGGTATATAAATGCAAAGTTTAGTCACTGAAGACTGTGATTCCTTTCTCAGATGTCAGCTATCACAACCTGATCAGGCTTTCAGTACAGAAAGGTTGTGAAGGACCTGGTCAGGTCTGCAGTGTCAGAAGTTAAGTGAGTAGCACTGACAACTGGACAAGCGTCAGCACCCCTACATGTGTAATTTTGGGTGTAATTGGGGCTGTCTGTGTTTATCCTGATAGCGTTAGCAAAGTGAAACCAGTAGGGCCACCAGTTTGTCTCCACCATGTGACCTGCAGGGATTTAAACTTGCATTTCAATGGTTATCCTCCAGGGGTTCCCTTAGGCACTCCAGTGGCACAGTCAAGTGACTAATCATACAACTGAGTTTCTGAGACATTTATAATAACAATTAGTAGATATTATATGGGGAGAGTCAGGATGGAATGCTATATGAAAAGCATGTCTTTGAGCCAGTGGTCCTCACTCCTGGTCCTGGAGAGCCGGATTGCTCTCTCAAACTGCACATCCTGTTTCTTTGGTAAATACTGACGACAGAGGCATGTCATTTGGGGCTCAGGTATGCTAACCTGCTGAAGTTATGGTCGTGTTTTATTTTACAGATTCGCGTTTCCACTTCGCTGCGGTTTGTCCCTTTCCAGTCGCCGTTGCCGGGTAAGCTGTTTTGACTTGAGTTGTCCGAAATGGTGATGGCCAACGCTTCCACGTCCACAGCTGGGCTTTCATACCAAAATGTTGGTGATTACTACCCCAGAAAACCTGGGACCAAGCCCACCGTCGTTCTGTGTGAAGTGACCGAGTAGACGTGAGTCCACTGGGCAAAGCTGACATGGTAGGCCTATAGCATACCCATACCAGTGCAACACTTAATCTGTAAAGTAGGGTTATTCCACGCTTGATAACCTTGTATGATAAGAGTTGTATTCAGAAAAGGTCTTTAAGTAATTAGACGTGTGTCATGGCTGTTTCATGCCTTTTCTGTTGTTTGTCTTTGCAGATATTCCAGTTCACCGGAAAAAGCACGAAACCGGCGTTTCGGTGAGTTACGATTTCTCACGAACAGATTTCATAGATCACATATGTAAAAAAAAAACAAAACAAAAAAACATTAAAACTGAACGTTTGGTAGTGTAAACAAACCGTGGCATATTTTATATTGCGTCTTTTAAAACCTTGTGCATGCTGATTATGTACCTCCCCCTTCTCGCGTAAGCTAATCGTCGCGATTAATGTGTTCCTCTGTAGCAGCTGTTTATAAATGAGCCGATCGGCAGCGCTGCGGCAGCACGAATTAATTTATTAACTTCACCAGGCATATATGACAACTAGCATAAATGTCCTTCTGTTGCCCACTAGGTGTCAGTATTGTGTGAGACTCCGGTTCAGAGAGGCGTTCCTCTTTCTGTCCCTTATGGAGCGCTGTTCCGATTTTGGGACAAACCTATGTTGATACAAACTGGCAAAATCAAGATTTTTTGGCAAATTTAAATGTACTCATTGAACTGGATTAAGTAAAATAGTTTTCAACGTTTTCATTACAGCTGGAAACAGTGGAGAATGTTCTACTAAAAACGATCTTCCCTTACAGAAAGTGGAAATATGTGTTTTCAATAGCAGCCTGTTTATGTGTAGGTTGCCGTTCTGGAGTTCAGGGAGCTCCAGATTTTACCCAGACCTACAGTAGTCAAAAACAGGTGGAACTGATGGTGTTGCAGGTAAGCTAGTCTTGGAAACTTTGAAACAAATAACATACCATTCCCGGTTCATAGAAATATATTTTTGTGTAAACATCAACAATGGCCAAAAGAATAGTCAGCCGCAGACAATTCACAGTTACTGACAATAAGCACATGTTCAGTTTTCAAAGGAGAAAGAACCGGGGCAAGAACTGAGGGAGAGGAAGGAGGAAGAAGATGCATTGCACAAGTCTGAGGACTCAAAGGGAAGATAAACTCCAGAAAGACAGGCTGTTTCCGTGCGCCCTACAGCACACAGACTGGCTGTCCGCATGCTGAACCTTGCATTATTCATTCTCTAATTCATAATTCAATGCTTTTGTGAGCTAGCTTGAAAGCTGGCTAGGTAGCTAACCAATCTGTTTGTCAGTTTTTAAAAAGTGTCACAGCATGGACAAGGTATTCCAGTCAGTGAGAAATATTTCACTTGTTACAAGAAATTGAGAGATAAAATGATCATTAATCCCATTCGTAACAATTGAAGGACGGGATGCAGGACAGACTGACTTTCCAGATACATTAAAAAGACAGGATCGTTGTATTGACATGCTGACATGCCATACTGTTGCATATAAGTACTCACACACTTGTATATATAGTTATTCATGTTTATGATGATTGAAGTTGATTGAAAGACAATGACGGTTCATACCAAGCATGAACAGCAATTCCAGCATTCCATATTAAACCAGCGTAGAGTTCTTCTCTGCAACATCACTGAGTAATTGGTTGAACTTGTGAAGTGAATCAGGGCAGTACATGCATCTACTCTGGGTGTTATGATCTGCAGATACACTTATGGATGAATTTTCCCTTAAAGGGGTGGCTCACTTTCTGGGGTTTTTGATATTTTTCAGTGCATGGATTTGTATATGATGAAGAATATTTTTGATATTTACAGTAATAATATTTGCGAGATTCAAAGAGAAAGCACCGAAAAAGTTGAAAATGAGGTGTCATGAGCTAGCTTACTCAGCAGGAGTGAATTAAAACAGAAATCACTCCTAGGGTTTTGAAAATATTATTAGCCTGTGCGGCAAACATTAGTTTTGATCAGAATGGCAAAACATTATGTACAACTTAATTCATTTCACTCAAAATAATACAAGTTTTGTTCTGAATTACAATTCTCTCATTTTCTCTACATTGAAACCTTGCCAGAGGCTGGATAGAGAATTAATTAGGTTCTCTAATCGAGGTCTTCCAGCACAAGCTCATTTCGTTTTTTTCCACCCTGTAGACCTTTCCACTTCCTGTTTTCATGACAGGCAGAATTGTGGGGCTGGGCCTCCACAGAAACGCGGTTGTGTGTCCAGGTACCAGCCCTTCTCTTTGACGCTCTGCGATGGCTCCGCATCTTCAGGAAGCAGAGCTGGAACCTGAAGGCCGCCTGGAACCCGCGCCTGAAGTTCTCGTTGAAGTAGCCGAAGATGAAGGGGTTGACGCTGCTGTTGAAGAAGGCCAGCCAGTGGGCGAAAGGGAAGATGTAGACGGTCACCAGGTTGAGCTGGCTGGCGGTCAGGGTGCTGTAGTCCGTCAGGAGCATCAGGGTCCACAGGGGCAGCCAGGTGACCGTGAACAGCAGCGCCAGAAAGATCAGCATGTTGATGACCCTGATCTTCTTCCGGGAGACCCTGTGTCTGTCGTCGTCGGCGTGGACGTCCCCGACGGAGGCGGCGGACCTGAAGAGCTTGAGGGCGATGCAGGCGTACGTGATGATGATGAGGGTGACCGGCGCGAGATAGATGTGGGAGAAGAGCACTGTGGTGTAGATCTTTCGCATTTCCTTCTCAGGCCACGCCTCCCAGCAGGTGTAGAGCGGATAGGTGTTGTTCTGACTGTCCACCATGAAATGGGTCTCATCCCGGGAGACGGTCAGTATCACTGCAGATGGACACATGATGGTTACAGCCAGGATCCAGATGAGCACGATGGTGACAGAGGCTTGTTTCTGGGTGAGCTTCTGTTGAAATGGGTAGACGATGCATCGGAACCTAGAAGACAAGAAGGGAAGAAGCTGTTTTTTTTTTCACCGGTTCGCTGTTGTGGATTTGTCTTTGACATGCAACTCTGGGGGGCTGCGTTGGTGCTGTGCATCATTCTTCACTTATAAATTTTCACCTACTTACAACAATTAGTAAATGCTTCTAATTATTTTAATTTTGCTATTCCTTTAATTTTGTTCAAGGATACTGTATATTTAATTCCGGGCACTAGGTCTGAAGATTGGTTGTCTCTCTCTTGGTAAGAGGGCAGGGTTGTGTCTCTCTCTCTTGGTAAGAGGGCAAGGTTGTGTCTCTCTCTCTTGGTAAGAGGGCAGAGTTGTGTCTCTCTCTCTTGGTAAGAGGGCAGGGTTGTGTCTCTCTCTCTTGGTAAGAGGGCAAGGTTGTGTCTCTCTCTCTTGGTAAGAGGGCACAGTTGTGTCTCTCTCTCTTGGTAAGAGGGCACAGTTGTGTCTCTGTCTTGGTAAGAGGGCAGAGTTGTGTCTCTCTCTTGGTAAGAGGGCAGAGTTGTGTCTCTCTCTCTCTTGGTAAGAGGGCAGAGTTGTCTCTCTCTCTCTTGGTAAGAGGGCAGGGTTTTTTCCCTCTCATGACTTCATGGATTCTTGCGTAGCACTGCAGCTGTAGAAAACTCCCATCAGGTTCACTTGTTAGCTTAATCCCCAATTTGTGTCCCTGCTTCTGTCTGTTGCACTCCCCTAAGTGCCTGCTCTCCATTTATTCTCCCAATACAGCCGGAAGGGCATGTGCCCCAAATCCCCCCCCCCCCCTTACTGTCTCAGCCCCCACCTCAGGACTGCCACCTAGCTGCTGTTGATGTATTAATATGAACAATGAGTGATTGAGACTGGCCCAACCTGCCCCAAGGTCTCTTCCCATCTGTCCCATCGAGTGCTCACCCTTGCCTTAGGCCAGCTCATGTGGGCGTGTATGCCAGGGTCTGCTGTGTAGGTCGGAAAAAATGTGGTATGCAAATTAATTTGATTTATTATAAAAAAGAGAGAACAAAGAACCTTTCCACTGCGATGGCGACAAGGGTGAAGACAGATGCGGACACAGATGCTCCTTGTATTAGGCCACTCATCTTGCAGATAAAAATATCAAACGGCCATCCTGTAAATCCAGAAGAGAAATATATTCCACAATACTGTCATAAAACATATTTAACACACCGTACTTCAGGTCGCTTCTAAGGTGACTGCCTTCATTAATACAAGGTAAATAATTTATCTGAAAAGTAATTTATTGCGATTGTATTAGAATGATATTTCTGAGATCTGTGCAAAGGTCATTATATATTTTCCAACTATGCATCTACTGTATCTAGGGACTGTGTAACTGACCCAGATGATGCCAGCAAGATAACAGGCATCCAAATAACCAGAGGGATGCCATGTAGTGATGAGAAATGAGATATGCTGCTCACTCAATCCTGTCTCTGGCACATGCTAATCTTAATGCTGAGGCCACTTCATATGGACACTGCTGGTGCCAGCATGGTGCTGGTTAGATCAGTCTCTACCCGTACTGTAGGGGCAACACTGCTAAGCCCCCGACTCCCTTTGTGTGTGACCGAGTGTGATGCAGTAAAGTTTGTGTTTATACCAATACACATCCTTTTTTTACCTACCTGTTATTAAATTGTCCATAAGGGTAATGGGCAAGCAAAATATGCCAACAAGGAGGTCACTTACTGCCAGATTTAGAATGAAAATGTTAGTGACAGTCCTCATCTGTTTGTTCTTTAATAGAATGAAACAAACTACTAAGTTACCAATCATGCACAAAAAGAAAAGCAAGATGTAGGCAAAGATGAATATGACTGCAACAGGGAGAGAGTGCTGGTAGTATGAGGAGAACGTGTAATTGTTCATGTCCCGCAAGGCTGAACCATCTTGCCCCTTCTTCCAGTCCAGCGAGCTCATGTTGGGAGATGGGGAAACAGCTGACCCTGCGGCAGTGGAAGAGAGGGGGAAAAAAACATAAACCTGCTTCTTTATTTTCTGTTTGATGGCACTCGGCTATTTTCCCTTGAGCTGATTATCTTCCTCTTCAAATGACACAAAAAGCTTGTCTATGGTCTTTACAGAGATAGATACTATCCAGTTAGCATGCTTATAAATCACAAAATTTGCAAATGAGTTACAGATTCAGGAAAGAAATTAGAAAGCAGCCAATTTTAAGAACAAAGCATGCTTTACTCTTAACTGCAAGATCTGTAATTACACAGAGAACCTTCTTTCTGTCCAGATGTTTTAGCAGGATATTTTAAAATGCTCAAAATCACTTGTGGAAAATTAAACACGCCAACGTGCTTTGCTGCTCTTCCACCGCTTATTTCTGCCCGATGTTGCTTTTAAATGCATTCTGGTGCGGAAATGTCCGAGGACTTGTCCATGCAACAAACTGCAGGTTTATGAAAACCTGCGGCTTCACTTCGCACAAAGATCCCATTTGCCAGATAAAAGGTTGAAGACATGAATGAGTAATTCGAAAGATTTTCACCACCAGTAGACGGCTGAAATTCACCCTACCCCAGCTGCACAAAATACATGTAGCATGTACACAGTCACATGTATGTTTGCTCATGTAAACAAATTTAAAACATTTAATTCTCGTATTAACCCGTGAACTACCATTACACTACATTACTTCTGAACTACCGAAAGTATACGAGTATGTATCGCAACGTTATATAATGTATATGCGCGCTCATTTTTTTAGAGAAATGTCGGTAAATAATCTTTTGAAATAAAATGTCATTCTTACCTTGCATATTTTTACATTTTCAGATGAGCTGGTTAGAAGACGACAGATTCGGTTTTATTCTTAAAATATATATTATCAACAGTTTAAAATATGTACCATAAAATACTGAAAAAGTAATTTAATGTAATTTAAAACCTTGACATAGTAATTTTCCTGTATGAAATATTGTAAATATTTCCAGTACCAATCTATTTATCCTTATGTCATTGTGTCCGCTTAACATGATCAGATTAAAAGAAAACCTTGCATTTTCAAGGATGTGCGTATGCAAAAATGTTAAAATTCAAAAATATCAGCAGACTATCCTTTTTATTTCATTCCCGATCTCGCGTAGCCCGAGTTTGATCACAGCTTTCTAAAAAGGCTGCGTCTCGAGCGGAGCCCCTCCTCGACTGCTTCAGGTGCAAATCAGACAGTGGGATATCAGTGTTTCGTGCTTATTTAGTGTAGCCTATCCCAGAGAAGAAGATGCTGTCAGCTGTGATCCTGAATGACACAACCACTTTTTAACTTTCCGTAGGTTTACAGATTGTAAAAAACACGAGCCGCTTTAATCTTCAAGTTGGTTTTTTAATGTAGGTTAATTTGGGTTAACTCGTATTGTTCGGTTACAAAAGAGTTTATAATCAACGTTTCGAGCCTGATTTGCCAACTTGCTCATGAAGCGCCAAAAGGTCAAGCCGCTGTCACGCTATCCTCCAAAAAAACTTCTGTCCCAAGACAAATACGTTTATACGCGCTATGAAACATTCTGGGCGAATATGTGACAATATGTGATTCATTGTCTATAATCTTTATATAATCTACAAAATTCTCAGTCAGCAGTTTCTTCACACAATTTGCTCCCGTGGCAAATGCAATAATAATAATAATAATAATAATAATTCACATTCCTATTATCACACAAAAAATCTAACCCAGCCAACTTTCATAATAGCAGATGAATCACTGAATGGAACCAAGGGTGGAAATATCTGGTGATGAGGCATTTTATGCAGTGAAAATGGGGCTTAAGCGGGAAGAGCTGTGGGCCAATAGTTGAATTTGCCTGGAAAAAGTAGTGTTTACAAAGTAGTATAGTCTAAGTGACCATGCATGGCAGCCAAATTGAGTAATTAATGTACTGGAAGAGGACATTTCAAATCCAGTCGATCCACTGTAACTCTCATAGACCTAACTAGACCGGAGAGTTTTTACGATGGCGTCATAGAGGAGCACAAATCAGATGCAGAGATGCGCACTACCACTAGAGGGCCTCGTGACTCATCTGCTCATCTAATTCTGATAAGTTACAAGGACATTGAATTCTGATTGAATTATACCCTTTCTATTAAGGCAAATATATAAATGTGTTAAACGTGATACTGATATGGATTATGCTGAATGGGGTTAAGTAAAGGCTACTGACTGCTGTCCTACTGACAGAGTGCAGAAACTGACCCAAATGAATGGGTTGCGATTTTTGCCAGGAGGATTTGAGTGGCATTGCTCAGAAAATCACTCGTACTAAACAGAATGTCGAGGGGAAAAAACTGAATGTACTCCAGTTTTCAGAGTGCAGTTTTCACAGTGTACCTTTCACATTTTCAACAGCAACTGCTGCCACCGAGCACAGCAAATCACGAGACGTAGAGGAAACACATTTCCTTAAATACAGAATATTGTGGATATTCTGTTACTAGAAATCAGATGGCAAACAGCCATGGGAGGAATAGTTTATCCCCCGAAAGGCCCGCTGGAAAATCAGCCCAGAGAAGCCGCTGCTTTTTCCGTGTGATACTGGGCTGCCACAGAATAGACTGCAGCTGCAGACCTGGACTCACTCAGACCCTCTCTGTCACAGGGCATTATGTTCTACTGTGCAGCACAGCACGCCCATGACAACAGCATGACAAACTGATGCTTAAAAAGTAAGACTCCATAGTAAAATAAATAATATTTAATTCAAACAGAAAATTCCCCCAAGACAACTTGAAAATAAAACATCAAGTTTATACAATTTATGGAATTTGCATTATTTCACCCAAAAGGCACTCTTAGATTTCCTTCGTCGTTAAAATCTCAAATTTTATGGAGGGATGAAGGGAAGCCAAGACATCTTTGTCCACGGGATTGGAGTTCATGTTAACGGACATTAGCGCTGGCATCGCTGAGAGCTTCTCCACTGGTATTTCTGTAAAAGAAACAAGCAAAAGCTTGTCAAATACTGTTATGACATCGCACCAACTTCCTTTTCTGACTCGCATCAGCAACTAGAAATCTGAAATAACAGGGCTCTACGTCTGACTGGGCTTTCCTGTTCATGGATACCATTATCATCTTACATCTGCTTCATTAGTCCAATAATGGAAAAAGTACCCAGAGAGGTTGTACCATAGTGATGGAACCCTAAATGCCCTCTTCAGCAGTCAGTGAGTCTGTACTAGCAGCTGTCACAGCAGTGATGTAGAAGAAGAAGAAAAATTCACCCTTGTTTGGAAATGATTTCCCAGTATATTCCTGAAATACCTGATTTTAGTTTTTAACAGAGGGATACCCAAGGCACCTTTTGGTCTGAATGAAAATACTGTCACATGTGGTGAGGGGCTGAAAATCTTCATTAATCAGAGTAATGACTGCTGGTCTGAACAGCTCTTTATGCTTCTGTGCTTCCTCAACAGCTGAATGTTTCCACTACGCATCCACTAGAGGGCTGGAATCCAAATGTTGCAACAATGATGCGTCTTCTGAAGATAATGCCTTCCCTTCCACATGCCGCTGATAACTATATTCTGAACTTCTGTAAAACACCCGTGGCTGAACAAACATACGCCAGCTAATGTAAGTACCTGGGAATCCCGTCTCTATAAGCTATTTAACCGGTTTTATAGAAAAAGCCAAACAAAAAATCTAATCCATCAACATCTATATCTATGGAACTCGGTTAGAAATTGTATGCAATTTTAAAGATACCATAAAACACTCATATAGAGGCTCTGGAAAAAGTTCAAAGAAGGGCAACCAAATTGATTCCTGGTATGAAAGATAGAAGCTGAGGAAAGACTTAAGATGCTTAATCTTTTAAAGCTTAGTAAAAAGTAGACTCAGTAGATTTGATTGATGCTTACATTCATAAAGGGGATCAACAAAGTGAACTACAAGAGATTCTTTAAGTTTAATTCTGCTAGTAGAATGAGGGAACATAAATGGAAATCAGCAAAAGGTAAATTTTGCACAGACATAAGGAATAATCTTTTCACGCAGAGAGAAGTCAATGTGTGCCTGCCAGGTCATGTAGTAGAGGCAGAAACTCTGGGGGTTGGTAGAATGTTAGATACTATAGGTAATAGATCATTAGGTACAATTTAATTGGGAAAATGGAGAGCATTGTTGGGCTGAATGGCCTGTTTTCATCATTATGTTATGTTATGTATACACAAGGCTGCAAACAGTAAACTCACCTAGAATATCCCATTATTACAAACTAATATTACCCATGAGAAAGCATTCAAACCACCAGTAAAGGAGCTATACATTATCATCTCAGTGGTATTTAAATGGTTTTCACTTTCGCATTACAAAGCAATCAATTTATAATTGCTCCAGCTGACACATTCACTTCACGTGTGGTTGACCACATTAGCAGGAGAAAAGCTGAATCGCACAAGCGAATAATTCATATTATGTTTAAACTGAAGATGATCCACTTAATCTAATTTACATGGGGCACTGACTGCACTACAGGGAAAGGGAAGAATCATATGAAATGATGCGCTTGCCTTTCAGTCTTTTTCATTCGATGAAATTCAAATGGACCAACAAATTCCTCCCCCTGCCTCTCCAGCCTATTCACTGCCAAAAAACAATCTCTTCAATCTAGAAAAAATAAAAACATCTCTGACTCATCAAAGTCATCTCCAGCTGCACTGTACAACCTAATAGTCACGCACATCATATACGACAGACAAGCACATCCCATGCATATGGACACACCACAGTTCTGACCCACAGTTTTTGTAGGACAGAGATGCATGAGTTCTCCTCTACCTTGCCAGGCTTTCCATTGGTTCCTGTACAAATGCCTGTTCACCTTTTAGGCTGCGGCAGGTGGGTAGACAGGATGTGAGTGCAGCTGTATCAGGCAGGATGTGAGTGCAGTTTTATCTGTGCTCTTCCAGGTGCACATCTGTCCATCTACTCTCCAGCTGACTGCATGCAAAATGAGAAATCTGCACCGGTTGTAAAACCCCAACAATTTACGGATTCACTGTTCCTCCTGAACACTTTACTGGGGCTTTTCTGACAGAGGAAGGTTTGCAGGTTGATCTGTTCCAGAGAATGACCCAATTCAAGTTGTGTGCTTTTCGTTTGAGAATGATAAAAGGAGTACACCTATTAGCCGAACGCTGAATGTTTCCACAGCTCCTTGCAGACAGAAACATTCACAGAATTCATCCCTAATTCACCCTAACCCTAACCCTAACCCTCACCTTCTTCTCTTCCTTTATGAACAGCTGTCAAAGGCAGATTTTACTAGGAAGACACACGTCACAGGAAGACGCCACACATGACATCACCACAGAAATGATGGCTGTAGTCAAGGCTTCCACCTGAACAGTGCGCCTCCAAGGCAGCTTTCTGTCTACTGCCTCTCTGGATCAGTCAGACCGTACACACAAAGCCCCATACCGCACACACAAAGCCCCAGACCGCACACACAAACCCCCAGACCGCACACACAAACCCCCATACCGCACACACAAAGCCCCCGACTGCACACACAAAGCCCCAGACCGCACACACAAAGCCCCAGACCGCACACACAAAGCCCCAGACCGCACACACAAAGCCCCAGACCGCACACACAAATCCCCATACCACACACACAAACCTCTATACCGCACACACAAATCCCCATACCACACACACAAACCCCTATACCGCACACACAAACCCCTATACCGCACACACAAAGCCCCATACCGCACACACAAAGAAAGCCCCATACTGCACACACAAAGCCCCAGACCGCACACACAAAGCCCCATACCGCACACACAAAGCCCCAGAGGCATGAAGAGAAGGCTTCTGTCAGACTTTGCCATAATTACGTTTGCCAAAGACATCAATTATGACATTTGATTGAGCTGAGGGCACAAGTGGGGTTGCTATGGCAGCAGCAGCGAGTCTGATTTAGGCTCAATGGCAGTGTAGATGAGCACGCTGACTGATAAGCTATCAACCACAATGATCTGATGAAGCGCTCGCTTTGTTATCAAATCAAGGTCTTAATGAAAACTGAGAATCCCATTCAGACCAAGCTGAAAGCTTTGACATTTATCCATGCATCAGAAGTAAACATTAACTTATAGGCAATCAATAAATCTGATGAAGCTGCAACTGAGTTAAGTGTGCATTTTAAATATATAGATATGCTGTAGGATCATGTAACAGAATGCTTCCTGTGTTCTTTCACTCCTCTAATGTGCATCCCAAGTCACAGTGGATAGGCCAGCACCCTGTTTTATTACCCGTTCCGAATGGGTTTTCATTCGGACTCACCAGTGATGCCATTTCCTTCCAGGTTGATCTTTTCAAGCGTGTGTATTTCAGCCAGGCTCTCTGGGAAAGTGGAAAACTTGTTTCTGGCCAAATTGATGCTTCTCAGATGCTGCAGTTCTCCTGCTGCATCGGGTAACTTGCTGAGGGCATTTCCTTCCAAGTCTAGTTCTGAAAGACAATCGCAGATAAGGACACTGCATTTTACCCCTGGTGCTTCAGTGGGTCCACTCACTGGGGCCATGAAAAATCCAATGGCCATTTCTACAAAGGTCAGGGGCTCCCTGTCTAAAATTCCCCACCTGGCTATCTCAATCTGACCTCCAACTCATCCTCAGTTGAATATGCTTCACCCTCTCTCGCCATCTCAGATGTGTGGTGGGCATTCTGGCACAAAATGGCTGCCATACGTCACCAAAGTGGGCGCTTCACATTGGTAGTTGGTGAGGTAACTTGTCCCTTCACTCTAAATTGTTTTGACATCATGCAATGAAAGGCGTTGTATAAATGCCATCATTCTAAAGTCGTAACTTTATGGACTTAAAAACTACAGTACACCTCAATACAAGTGGTATCCCCAATGTAGCACATTTCACCCACCAACTGGTATTGGTATAATCATTTTTATCTTGTGCAAAAAAAGACTCACTACGGTACTCTACAAAAAATAAATCTCTTTCAAAATGCATCCTGTTTATGTAAAATAGTGGTTTAGCGTTCATGTAAAATAAGCATTTTTAATTGAAATGTTGATTTATCTCCTGATCCTCTTAACATACAACAGCAGTTTTGTAAGTTTTACAGCTGAAGTTTTCAGAGGAGCGTCTCTGTGAATGCTCATCTCTGTGAATGCAACATCATTCCTGGTGAGTAGCTGCCCTGTATCCCCCTATCAATCATTCAAGAGATCAGTGGTGCGTGCTATGTGTTTACAGAATTTCAATTGACCCAACACTGAATACTGGAATCCCACAGTGGGGCAGAACAACTACATGTTATAACTGTTATAACACCAGTAGATAGAATTTTATTCTTTTTTGTTTTTTTAAGATTGTTTAGGTCAGAGTAAAAAACATAGGTACTGAAAGTGATATCATCTTAAGTTTTGCAATACACAAAACACTCACCTCTTAACTGTGTGAAGGTTGTAAAGAATTTGCTGGTTATGGCTTTCATTTCATTGTTTGCCAGTGTGATCACATGGATCTTCTCTGTCACACTCCTAAGGACTTTGAAGACTCCCTCTGGGAAGCTAATCAGTTTGCAGTTAGAGAGATCTACAGCAGAGGGAAAAACAGGCATTCTGTGAGAATAATGTTGAAAAATAAGACAATATACACAGATTTCACCAACTACAACTCATAAGGAATGCAGGCTGTAATCAGCGTGTTTGATAACCCGGTCGTTGTATCGGGTTTTATTTATCTTCATATCCGTTATACTGAAATGACATTATGAATAATTTACTGCACTGCGCATTTGCACAGTAACTACGGTTCCGATGTCCATACATTGTGAATGTATGAATGTACACATGGCTTTTCTGAGACTATAATGACCCCTGCTGTTGTACTGAAGAATTGTCCCCATGTGCTGCTAATGAAGACAGCTGGAAATTCTAAATTCTGAAACCCTGCCCTAAGATGTACACACCGAAAGGCATTTGTCTATTTATGCACCTCAGCAATTTGGCTTTCACATTTGCAAATGGTATATGTTCACAAAGTAATTGTTATAATCTATTAATTCTCATCAAGTCTTTAAATTTTTATTTAACATAAGCTGTTTGTTTATTTATAACATGCCATATGTAAATAAGGATGCCATATGGACGTAATCA